>NC_091180.1:36085951-36093451 GCF_040958095.1 Procambarus clarkii | reverse complement strand
AGCGAGACGTGGGCCCAGCGATGGGTGACTTAAATGGGGATTTCGATGTGGATTCGGTGTGTAACTTGTTTGAGAGTATTCTGGGCAAAGCGCAGGAACGTGGTGTGCCATGCAAATTGAGTAGATCGTGTACTGGTGACCCAGAGTGGATAACAAGGGATTTGGGGAGCCTTGTGGGTGGGAGGGGAGCTTGGTGCAAAAGGATTGAAAATGGGGAGGTCGCTTTGGAGCAGGAGTTCGTGCAGCTGGTTGGGGATGTTAAGGGGGAGATGGGGAAAGCAAGGGGAGGCTGTGGGGTTCGCATAGCAGGGCAGGCGGGGACAAATCCTGGGGGGTTTTTTCAGTTGTATCGTGCTGGGACTGGGGGAAGGATGGGTCCATTGGGGGCTGAGACAGGTCAGATAGCGGATGGTGGTGGGGAGATGGGTGGTATTTTTGATAAATGTTTTGTATCTGTGTTTACTAAAGAGGAACTTGGCAATGTGCCTTCGGCCGAACGGGTCTGTGTGGGTGGGGACGGGGACGGGTTGACGGGTTTGGCGGTTGCCAGGGAGGATGTTCTTAAACGGGTAGTGAGGCTCAAACCAAACAAGTCCCCGGGGCCGGATGGGGTGTTTGCTGGGGTGCTTAAGGAATGCAAAGAGGAGCTTTGTGACCCGCTGTCAACCATGTTTGATAGGTCGGTGGAGTCGGGCAGGGTGCCGGAGTTTTGGGGGGTTGCTAATGTGGTACCAGTTTTTAAGAAAGGAGATAGATCGCTTGCGTCTGGCTGTCGACCAGTTGGCCTGGCGTCTATCGTGGGAAAGTTGCTCGAATCTGTAGTGGCAAATAAAATTCGTCTTCATCTTGAGGAGCATAGATTGATGGTTGGGTCGCGGCATGGTTTTATGAATGGCCGTTCGTGTTTGGCAAGTTTGTTATCTTTTTGTTCTAGCATTGTTGAGGCAGTTGATAGTGGTGGGGATTGCGATGTTGTGTGCCTTGACTTTGGCAAAGCTTTTGATGCAGTGCCGCATGAGGGACTGATTGAGGGAATGGAGTCTCATGGTGTTGGGGGTGCTATATTGGGCTGGATTGGGGCGTGGCTATTCCGGGGGAGGCAGAGGGTTGGTATGGGTGGAGTCGGGTCAGAGTGGGAAGGTGTTGTGGGTGGAGTGCCTCGGGGCTCTGTCCTGGGACCTCTGTTGTTTGTGGTATGTGTGGATGATTTGGATTCGGGTTTGAGTGGCAACGTTTGCAAGTTTGCCGATGATACGAGGATCGGTGGGGAGGTTGGTTCGGGGGAGGACTCGCTGTCACTTCGAGTTGATCTGGATAGGGTTTTGGGGTGGTCAGGGGATTGGCAGATGCAGTTTGGTGCTGATGGGTGTGGGGTTCTGAGGTTGGGTAATGGTGGTGGGGTTGCAGGATGCGGGCTGGGTGGTGTTGTGGTTGCGGGGTCGGATTGCGAGGGGGATCTGGGAGTTGTGATTGGTGGGAATTTGAAACAAAAGGATCAATGCATGGATGTTCGTGGTGGGGCGGGTCGGACACTTGGATTTGTTAGTCGCAGCGTTGGTAACGGGACACCTGGTGTGGTTCTCGAGCTGTGTCTTGCTCTAGTTGGGCCCCATTTGGATTGTGCAGTTCGGTTTTGGTCGCCATATTATAGAATGGATGTGGATTCACTTGAACGTGTCCAGCGTAGGATGACTAAGTTAATTCCCCAAATTGGAAATCTTTCATGTGGGGAAAGATTGGCAAAGCTTGGTTTGCATTCACTGGAAAGGCGAAGAGTTGGGGGCGACATGATGGAGGTTTGCGGGTGGGTGAGTGGACGTAACGGGGGGGATATTGGTGGGGTATTGAAAGTATCAACACAGGACAGAACACGAAACAATGGGTGTGGGTTGGATAAGTTTGGATTTAGGAGGGACTTGGGTGGATGCTGGTTCGGTGGCGGGGTTGTGGATTTGTGGAGCCAGTTGCCGCGTGGCGTGGTGGAGGTGGGGTCCCTCGATTGTTTCGGGCGCGGGTTGGACAAGTATATGAGTGGGATTGGGTGGTTATAGAATAGGAGCTGCCTCGTATGGGCCAATAGGCCTTCTGCAGTTACCTTTGTTCTTATGTTCTTATGTTCTTAATTTAAGAAGAAGGTTTTGGTGGTTGACAGTGTCAAAAGCTTTACGCAGGTCCACAAATAACCCAACAGGGAACTCATTTTTATCTAGAGCTGCATGAATCAAGTTAATCATACTAATAAGTGCATCGTTAGTGCTTTTTTTTGGGTCTGAAGCCATATTGACAAGAGCTAAGTACTAATGACACTAAGTACTAAGTACACAGTACCATGTTAACTCCCACCCAGACGTGCAGTATGTGAACCATCTCCACAATAGTGCACAGTAAAATTTCTGACCCTAGTAATGCACAATGCGAACCCTTATTCTTGATGCGCAAAATGTGTACCCTCATTCTAGAAAGGGACCATGTGAAGAATTATTCTAGCAGTGTACCTCGTGAGTCCTCATTCTCTCAGTGCACCCTAGGAACCCTTACCCCAATAGTGCTCCTTAGGAACCCCTCACCCCAATAGTGCTCCTTAGGAACCCCTCACCCCAATAGTGCTCCTTAGGAACCCCTCACCCCAATAGTGCTCCTTAGGAACCCCTCACCCCAATAGTGCACTGTGGGAACCCTCACCCCAATAGTGCACCATAAGAACCCTTGTTAGTAATAACCAACATTTAATCCTCATTTATTTACTAACAAAAGCATTTACTAACATTACAAATTCGTAGAATTAACCAAATTAATGTTTTTCTATTGCAACGCAATATTAGCCAAATCCTTCCTAGTCTCCATGGCGCCGAGATGTAGCGTAAGAACATAAGAACAAAGGCAACTGCAGAAGGCCTATTGGCCCATACGAGGCAGCTCCTATTTATAACCACCCAATCCCACTCATATACATGTCCAACCCATGCTTGAAACAATCGAGGGACCCCACCTCCACAATGTTACGCGGCAATTGGTTCCACAAATCAACAACCCTGTTACTGAACCAGTATTTACCCAAGTCTTTCCTAAATCTAAACTTATCCAATTTATACCCATTGTTTCGTGTTCTGTCTTGTGTTGATACTTTTAATACCCTATTAATATCCCCTTTGTTATGTTCGTTCACCCACTTGTAAACCTCTATCATGTCACCCCTAACTCTTCGCCTTTCCAGTGAATGCAACTTAAGCTTTGTTAATCTTTCTTCATATGAAAGATTTCTAATTTGGGGAATTAACTTAGTCATCCTACGCTGGACACGTTCAAGTGAATTTATATCCATTCTATAATATGGCGACCAAAACAGAACTGCAAAATCTAAATGGGGCCTAACTAGAGCAAGATATAGCTTGAGAACCACACCAGGTGTCTTGTTACTAACGCTGCGATTAATAAATCCAAGTGTCCGATTTGCCTTATTACGAACATTTATGCATTGATCCTTTTGTTTTAAATTCTTACTAATCATAACTCCCAGATCCCTTTCGCAATCTCAACACCATCTAGCTCGTATCTTGTAACTCTATCATCATTACCTAACCTCAGAACTTTACATTTATCAGCATTAAACTGCATCTGCCAATCCTTTGACCATTTCAAAACCCTATCTAGATCAACTTGAAGTGATAGTGAGTCCTCTCCGAATTAATTTCCCTACCGATTTTCGTATCATCGGCAAATTTGCAAATGTTGCTACTCAAACCTGAATCAAAATCATTTATATATATTATAAACAACAGAGGTCCAAGGACAGAGCCTTGAGGCACTCCACTTACAACATTTTCCCACTCTGACTTGACTCCATTTATACTAACTCTCTGTTTCCTTTGGTATAGCCATGCCCTAATCCAGTTTAATATAGCACCCCCAATTCCATGAGCCTCTATCTTTTTAATCAGTCTTTCATGTGGCACTGTATCAAAAGCTTTGCTAAAGTCAAGGTACACAACATCACAATCCTTACCACTATCAACTGCCTCAACTATGCTAGAATAAAAAGATAACAAATTTGTTAAACATGAACGGCCATTTATAAAACCATGTTGCGACTCAATTATTAATTTATGTTTTTCAAGATGAAGACGAATTTTATTTGCTATTATAGATTCGAGTAACTTTCCCACAATAGACGTTAGGCTAATTGGTCGATAGTTAGACGCAAGTGATTTATCTCCTTTCTTAAAAACTGGTATCACATTAGCAACTTTCCAAAACTCTGGCACTCTGCCTGACTCTATTGATTTATTAAATATGGTAGACAGCTCCTCTTTGCATTCTTTAAGCAAACAAAGGCAAACACTTCATCCGGCCCTGGGGATTTGTTTGGTTTGAGTTTTACTATTTGTTTAAGAACATCCTCCCTGGTAACTGCTAAACTCGTCAACCTGTCCTCGTCCTCACCCACATAGACTTGTTCGGCTGAAGGCATATTGTTAAGTTCCTCTTTAGTAAATACAGATACAAAATATTTATTAAAAATACTACTCATCTCTTCATCACTATCTGTTATTTGACCTGTCTCAGTTTTTAATGGACCTATCCTTTCCCTAGTCTTAGTACAATATAACTGAAAAAAACCTTTAAGATTTGTCTTTGCTTCCCCTGCTATACGAACTTCATAGTTTCTTTTTGCTTTTCTTATCTCTTTTTTAACATTTCTAACCAGTTGTACGATTTCCTGTTCTAAAGTGACCTCCCCATTTTTAATCCTTTTGTACCAAGCTCTCTTTTTACCTATAAGGTTCTTCAAATTCTTTGTTATCCACTTTGGGTCATTAGTATTCGATCTATTCAATTTGTATGGTATACTACGTTCCTGTGCTTTGTTTAGAATATTCTTAAATAAGTTATATATTGAATCCACATCGAAATCCCCATTTACGTCACCTATCGCTGGGTTCATGTCTCGCTCCAAGACCGGCCCCCACCCCATACCCAAGACTTTCTAATCAATTTGACCCAAAGAATTTCTTAGGCTATTAAAATCAGCTTTTCGAAAATCTGGCACTTTAACAGAATTTTCTCCTACAGGTCTATTCCATTCTATGCTAAATCTGATTTCTTTGTGATCACTGTTCCCTAGCTCACTCCCTATTTCGATGTCATTAATTTGTGTTTCCCTGTTAGTTAACACTAAATCTAAAATATTATTTTCCCGTGTTGGTTCCTTAATGTGTTGCGTAAGAAAGCAATCGTCAATTAATTCTAGAAAATCTTCTGCTTCACTATTCCCTGTTTTGTTCAACCAGTTTATTCCACTAAAATTAAAGTCACCCATGACGTAAATACTGTTAGATCTAGATGCCCTAGATATTTCATCCCATAGATGCTTTGCTTCCATTCTGTCTAAATTTGGTGGCCTATATATAACTCCTATTATAATATTATTTGCTTTTTCGTATAATTCTATCCAAATAGTTTCTGAGTGTGGCTCAGTTTTGATTCCCTCTTTGAGACTACATTTCAAATTGTCCCTAACATATATGGCTACTCCCCCTCCTCGTCTAATATATCTATCTCTGTGTAATAGTTTAATTCCATTTATCTGATATTCAGCTAATAGTTCTCTATTTTCTACATTCATCCACGTTTCGGTAAGTGCAATAATATCTATTTTTTCTGTGCAGACAAGAGCATTTAATTCGTTAATTTTATTTCTTAGACTTCTACTGTTAGTGTAATATACCCTAAGTGAATTGTTATTTTGAGGCCCTTCTCTTTCCCTGATCATTTTGCCAATTCCTTTCTCCCACAAACACATACTTTTATTATCTCCTTCCTCCAAATGAATTCCCATACCTCTATCTACTAACAGTTTAAATCCAAACAAACACCTGTAACCACTTCTTCCAACGAGTTCGCAACAGCAACAACCCCAGCTCTCGATAGATGCACCCCATCACGAGCATACATTTCATTTCTTCCATAGAAGTGTTCCCAGTTGTCTATGAAAGATATTGCATTTGATTTGCAATATCTTTCCAGCCGGCAATTGACACCAAGTGCCCTTGACATCCATTCATTTCCCACTCCCTTTCTTGGAAGAATGCCACATATGATCAGGATTCCTCCCTTGCTCCTAACTAATTCAATGGCTGTCCTGAATCTCTGTATTAGTTCTTCAATAGAAGTTTTGAATAGTTCGGTTTGTTCCCATTTCCTGTCATAATATCATTCATGTTTCCAACAATATCACCAATTCCAGCTCCCGGGTAGCAAACCCTTAATCTGTTCCCCCTATCTCTGGCACAAAACGTTCTGTCTAAATACCTCACCTGGGAATCTCCCACAACCAAAATTCGCTTCGATCCTCCCTTTTCCTTTCGAGCAGTTTGAGGGACCTGCGCTTTAATGCTCCTCGTTACTTTGTCTTTGCCACCTCGTTGAACAACAGGTTCAACACAGCACTCGTCCTCTAATACGTCAAATGCATTAAAAGTCCTTAGGTGAAGGCTATTAGTTGTCGGTTTTGCCAAGGTCTTCTTAAGACCCCTGTCTTTCACAACTTGCCAAGACGAGGACTTCTGGAAATATTCCACATATTATTGGAATTCTACCCAGTCCAGTTATTACCTTTTCCTTTCTAAAGATAATCTTCTATGGAAGAGTTTGCTTATTTCACGTATTATTGCATACTGAACTCGATCATGTAATCAGATTTATTATTCCTGCAGATATTAGTGCGACGTAAAATAAGTCTACATTCAACCCTTCTCGTTTATTTCGTGCAATCTTAATTAAACCAATCGCTCTACGAGAAGTGGTATTATGGTATAACATATTTATTTATTACATTAATATCTATCATAATTCCTTGCTTCCCTAATTAATTACGAGTAAGTAAATTACCTTACGCTCGGGATTCCTATGGAGTGTACTGCGCATGCGTATCCCGGCGAGTGAAGGAGGAGGGGACGCCATATTGATAGCGTGTTAACAGCGTGTCCAGCAACACTGCTGATAATAATTTGTGTCTTGGAGCGTAATACTGGTCCCGTAATCCGACATTATGTAACAGCGAACGTCAGGGATTCCAATAACTACAAGACACAGTTCCGGCAAGCATAATATATCATTGTTCCTGCTAATGTTGGTCTATATGTGCACATTTATATCAACGGGTAGGTTGCTCGTCGTTACTAGCAAGGCGACAAAATAACTCAAGTTAGTTTCCATTTCTCTCATGTCCCACCTATCTTTCGGAAATAGTGGCATATTTGATTTACTATATATATATATATATATATATATATATATATATATATATATATATATATATATATATATATATATATATATATATATATATATATATATATATATATATATATATATATGTGTGTGCCATTGATTTATTAAGCATGTATTTAATGCATAACATATTTAACTGTTTAATTACATAGAAATCTACATTTATTTATTTCATGTGTGACGGTAACGCGTTGGTGTTCGGCTGTTCAA
>NC_091180.1:36037114-36085451 GCF_040958095.1 Procambarus clarkii | reverse complement strand
ACATGATTATGATCCACATGACAGACCAGCTTCAGCTTTACATCTGTTGCTTGTGTCAGTATACACCAACAGTAAGAATCAATATGGTAGACTTAGTAACTCATTGTTATTAACAGGAAGCCTGTTGGGTTTATAATGCAGCCCTCAGCCAATGACACAACAAAGTACTAACTTAGCATGAATGCAGTGTACCATCCTGGATACGTAATATTAAAGAATTATTGCTGCAGACAGATGTACAGTGATGAGTATAAAATCTCTGTGAAAGTAAATTGTACATATTGTTTATGTACAAATGTTTGCGAATAAAATTTACTTATCTTTGCATTTAATGCGTAAATTTTCATCTCTTCAAATTCTCAGTTTATGATATTTTTTTTTTTGAAGTTATGTTTAAGTCTCTGATAACATTTCCGAGTATTTTGTGCAACTTAAATGTGAATAATTTAAATATGTTATCAATTAAGGCTGTTTACTGTTTATTACTGTTTAACTTTTGGCTGGCGTTTTCCCACAGAGGAGGACCTTGGATCAAGAATGCTTCAGCGGCAGAGAAGGGAAGGTCTCAACAAACGATCCAGAGGCGACGTCAACACCGCAGGAGCACCAAGAGACGACAGTAAAATACGCAAGAAAAGTAACAAGAAAATACGTCACAACAGAAGTGAGAAGAAGACGGGCAAGAAAAGTCAAAAGAACAAGAGGAATGGAGTAAAGAAGAACATTGTGGGAGGTGGTAAGCCAAGCGGAGCTGAGCGTCGTAGAACACGAGCAAGAAACCACAAACTCGGAGGAAAAGAAATGACACAGCGTCGTCGAGGACAAGGAAAAGTGGGACAACTTAAGCCACGTATTAAACATCAAAAGAGACAAAACACAAATAAGCTAAACAAAAACAGCGAGGAGAGCAAATATCGCAAAAAACACGTGAACAATGTGAACAAATTAATGAAAAAGAAAACAACCGACACAGAAAAAGAAAGAAGGAAAGAACATAAGGAAATTTCAGAGAGTGAAAGAAAAGGTAAACAATTAAATGGTAAAGGTAAACAAATGCACAAAAACAAAGGCAAGGCAATGCGGCGAAGAAAACCAAATAAGAAGAAGGAAAACAAACGAATGGATGAGAGTAAACGTCGCAGAAGGCCAAAGACAGTGAAGGGAAACAATGGAAAAATACGAATGGAAAAGAGTAAAGATAAGAGAAGACGAACCAAAATAAAACAAATAAAAGGAAATGTGAAAATCAAGAAACAGAGAGGAAAATATGCAGAGAAAAAGGCTAAAGGAAGGAGGAAGGAACAAGACAAGAGCAAAGTGAACTTACAGAATAAGATCCTGAGCGACGGAGGGAGGAAAGGTAAGTGTGAGTCTGGTTAACTAGAACCATCAGAGGGAGGGATAGTGACAGGCAACAAGCCAAGACATATCACAGTGAAGTAAGTGCACATATAACATATACAATAAACACAAACACTTGTTAACCTTTTACCAACAATTCAGATCTTGAGCAGCTTATGGTCGCTTTGTTTTAAATATGAACGTTCATTACCACACCCTCAACATGTTGTCAAAACACAAACTCTGGGTTTTCCCTCTGGTGGTAACCTGCTATTTTGATGTGGGTTTGTGTGCTTACTTCCCCTAGATGGTATTCTATCAGGGAAGGGGGGGGGGGGTTGTTATTTAGAATGTAACTTTTGGTTATTTGAACTAACCTGCTACTTGCTTACTGTCGAACAAAGACTCCAACCACTCCCTGACAGAACAAATAGCCGACCACGGTAACCACACTCCCGCTACCGTCGATCGACTGGCAATGGACACTGGAGTGCTTGCAATTATTTGGGAGATCACCCTGGTAAGCGTCTAATTCTGGGAGAGGGCTTAAGTGTCACCTTTATTTCGTTGGTACGACTCACACTGCCTAATTGTCATGACTACACACCCGATCCTGAGCCGCCGTGACTCTCCGCATTCTCCTTACTGTGGGATGATCTCTCAGTCTTCCCTTAGTTGTAGTCAACTGTCGCCCAAATTAAAGAAGTTTCTTTCTCTCTCTCTCTCTCTCTAGCCAGGAAGCCTCACCAGGACAAAAGCAAAAGCCAGCAAACCAATATAACATTTAATACATAAGAACATACACAAGATACATATGAGAATAGTTATAAAACAATGCAACCTCTTAGACTGCTGCCAACTGATTACACTCCAATGTCGTCGTATGTCTCCAACCTATAACTATATCAGGCTGCTGCTTAAACTTCAGCCTACAACCTTCTGCTCCCTTCACTGCTTCAGGCTGCAATACATGGCACATAAAATAGTCACATAATTTCTACTCTACAAAAGCATCAATCTCTCACCTTGCACTGCGTCTTTCATGCCAAAACGCAATCAAACACTTCCTTACACATCAACGTGTCCAAAAGATCCTCTGTTCCATTACTCGTGGTCTCCTAGTATAATCATCAATCTGGTCCTCAGAATAACACGTAAGGTACTCCTGCAGTTCGTCCAATCAGTTTCTCATGAAGTCCTCCTTGAATGTCAGTGAAGCTCCTCCACCGGCTTCACACAAGTTACGTGTCGCTTCCTACTCTCCTTGAAGTTTCACTGTCACTGGAGTTCCATCCTCAACTCGAAGTCCTGCAACACCTTGCAGTTCAGCTTATACTCCTCCTCCGGTACGAAGTTCTCTCACTAACTTCTCCCACAGAAAACTTTAAAGTTCTCCCACACGAACGTTGCAGTTCTCCCACACAAACGTTGCAGTTCTCCCACACAAACATTGCAGTTCTCCCACACAAACGTTGCAGTTCTCCCACACAAACGTTGCAGTTCTCCCACACAAACGTTGCAGTTCTCCCACACAAACATTGCAGTTCTCCCACACAAACGTTGCAGTTCTCCCACACAAACATTGCAGTTCTCCCACACAAACGTTGCAGTTCTCCCACACAAACGTTGCAGTTCTCCCACACAAACGATGCAGTTCTCCCACACAAATGTTGCAGTTCTCCCACACAAACGTTGCAGTTCTCCCACACAAACGTTGCAGTTCTCCCACACAAACATTGCAGTTCTCCCACACAAACGTTGCAGTTCTCCCACACAAACATTGCAGTTCTCCCACGCAAACATTGCAGTTCTCCCACACGAACATTGCAGTTCTCCCACACAAACGTTGCAGTTCTCCCACACAAACGTTGCTTTTCTCCCACACAAACGTTGCAGTTCTCCCACACAAATGTTGCAGTTCTCCCACACAAATGTTGCAGTTCTCCCACACAAATGTTGCAGTTCTCCCACACAAACGTTGCAGTTCTCCCACACAAATGTTGCAGTTCTCACACACAAATGTTGCAGTTCTCACACACGAACGTTGCAGTTCTCCCACACACATGTTGCAGTTCTCCCACACAAACGTTGCAGTTCTCCCACACAAACGTTGCAGTTCTCCCACACAAATGTTGCAGTTCTCACACACGAACGTTGCAGTTCTCACACACAAATGTTGCAGTTCTCACACACGAACGTTGCAGTTCTCCCACACAAACCTACAAATCCATCATCATACGACAATAAATTTGTCCTAACAAAATATCATTAAATGTATTCACACATTAAATGAAACTCCTCCATGACACATTTCTTCAAACACTAATGTGTCGCCACAATTGTCCTCACCCATTCTTGATGAGTCCACACTTGGAACATGTCTTGACACGTCGCTGGGGCTGCTGCCCCTGTCGCGACTCTGGGGGCCTCCGCCCCTCAGTCAGCACTTGACCTTCGGCAAGGGAGAATGTACCACTTCTCCCTCCAGCATGTTTTCTTATCTCTAACCGTCTATTTTAGCTTACTGCCACAATAAAAATGTATATCCTACATGCATAAATACTTGCCATGATCGCTTGGTACACGATCAAGCACAGGCAACCACAATAACAACTGCTACATGAGCTTACCGCAGAATTCGTAGCTCGAGGGCGTTGAACTCCGGCCCTCCAAGATGGCGTCCTCTAAGACGTGCAACAAAGCTTCTGTAAGACTGCCTCACAGCTCTTGTGCTCCTGACTTGAGTACATGGAGTCGCCCAGCAGGCTCCACAACAGAAACACCTCTTTGTTTCATTTCTCTTGAAGAAGTATCACAATTAGAGTTCCACAAAGGCGCTACCAACACACTTCTAAGTCACCTCTAATTTATCAAAATCACAGAGAAATGGGGTATGAAGTTTAATTACAGCTTCCTCACACTTGACATGAAGTAGTCTGCACTTCAACACAAACACAGGGAACTATACCCTTCCTTCTCGCAGAAGATCACGACATACAAACCATCTCTGACGACTGTTGTAACTCAAGTGAGGTCACGACCTTCCTGCAAGCGCCACTTCACCTCTCCAAAGTATATACATCTCATTTCAAGTCACTTATTTAAATGCTTATCCTCTGCTCATATTTTTAAATAATTCACTGACGTTTAATATATATTTAACATGTACATCTTTCCTCTGACCTCTCACTCAGGTCCGGAAGGCAGAATAACTCTTACTGGGGTAGACTCGTTCCACCAGGCTACATGGGGTGACCTTTGTGTGCTCATGGGGCTCTGCTTCATTCTTCAGCCTTTTAACTTTCAATATCCATATATACGTGTTCCCGGATATTTTGGCTTAAGTCGTATTTACATATGAGTCCGAGCTAAAAGTTTGCCTTCACTATTTCACTCCTCAATTTCATAGTCTAAAATATTTATGAATTAGACCATTAATGTTTCAAAACAATTATGACGTATAAATAAAAAAATTATAAAATACTTATTATCTCATATGAAGCAGTTTTAGACTCTTACATATGTATGTCTATCCTATGCTTGAAAAATCTTATCTACCCACGTCTATTATATTACCCAGTAACCTGTTACATAAATCAAGACCCGCAGCATTTAATCAAATAATATTCCAGACCTTTTCCTAATCAAAACTTATTCAGTTTATATCAATTGTTTTTTATTGTCATATTTCAAATCCCATGCCATTATTCGATGATATCTCTAATACCTCTAACACTATAAAGAATTAGAAAAGATATAACGGTTTACAGGAGAGATACTTAGAAGCTTACCGGAGAGATATTGAGATAGAGGTTAATCATATTGACGTTGGTGTGAACCGGATGGACACACATGTTAGTCTCACAACACCTGACATCCAAATTTCCTAAGATATGTGATTAAGTTTGAAGAAAAGCAGGATTGCCAGGGCTATTTAACCAATACAGGTAAGTTTTCTCTACTTGGTACTTAGCCGTGATAAATCTTTCATTTATATAATTTATCACTCATGCTGTCTTAATTACCAATATGTAGAGGCTTCGATGTTTAGATCATAAAGGATTATATCAGCTGGTTTCTATCTTGCTGAAATAAACCTATACATAGTGTGTATAAATGTATTGCGTTTAGGATGGCCTGTGGGAGGAGATGCGTGCTAATTGTAGAGATGAATGGGCTGCTGCAACGAAGTCCTAACACGGGAGGCATTTTCGTTTAAATATTAATGTAAATACTGTGTTAAACTAATTGGCTTAAGCGAACACTTATGTGTGAAATGTGTGTATTATTTTCTCTGGTGGTGGAACAAAAGGTAACAGGCAGTAGCAAGAGGTTCTGCACTTGCAGTTTATGACAAGAAGAACAAACATTGTGGAAACTGAAGAAGAATTGTCATACTTTGAATATTTATGAGTTGTTGTCTCACCAGCTTCCAAGGTCGCTCTGGGCAGACCACCAGGGGGCGAAGGACATCGTTCTCCACACAAAGTAAAAGGATATGGAAGCGCTGAGGAAAGTAAGTACCTACTTGTTCCTTTGTTCTTGTTACCTTGACCACGTGGTGTCTATATGTCCTTGTTACAGTGACCACGTGGCGCCTATATGTCCTTGTTACAGTGACCACGTGGTGCCTATATGTCCTTGTTACAGTGACCACGTGGTGCCTATATGTCCTTGTTACAGTGACCACGTGGCGCCTATATGTCCTTGTTACAGTGACCACGTGGTGTCTATATGTCCTTGTTACAGTGACCACGTGGTGTCTATATGTCCTTGTTACAGTGACCACGTGGCGCCTATATGTCCTTGTTACAGTGACCACGTGGTGTCTATATATCCTTGTTACAGTGACCACGTGGTGTCTATATGTCCTTGTTACAGTGACCACGTGGCGCCTATATGTCCTTGTTACAGTGACCACGTGGTGTCTATATGTCCTTGTTACAGTGACCACGTGGTGTCTATATGTCCTTGTTACAGTGACCACGTGGTGTCTATATGTTCTTGTTACAGTGACCACGTGGTATCTATATGTCCTTGTTACAGTGACCGCGTGGTGTCTATATGTCTTTGTTACCCTGACCACGTGGTGTCTATGTGTCCTTGTTACCCTGACCACGTGGTGACTATGGCCATGTTACCTGACCACGTGGTGACTATGGCTATGTTACCTGACCACGTGGTGACTATGGCCATGTTACCTGACCACGTGGTCACTATGGCCATGTTACCTGACCACGTGGTCACTATGGCCATGTTACCTGACCACGTGGTCACTATGGCCATGTTACCTGACCACGTGGTGACTATGGCCATGTTACCTGACCACGTGGTCACTATGACCATGTTACCTTGACCACGTGGTGACTATGGCCATGTTACCTGACCACGTGGTCACTATGACCATGTTACCTTGACCACGTGGTGACTATGGCCATGTTACCTGACCACGTGGTCACTATGGCCATGTTACCTGACCACGTGGTGACTATGGCTATGTTACCTGACCACGTGGTGACTATGGCCATGTTACCTGACCACGTGGTCACTATGGCCATGTTACCTGACCACGTGGTGACTATGGCCATGTTACCTGACCACGTGGTCACTATGGCCATGTTACCTGACCACGTGGTCACTATGGCCATGTTACCTGACCACGTGGTCACTATGGCCATGTTATCTGACCACGTGGTCACTATGGCCATGTTACCATGACCACGTGGTGACTATGGCCATGTTACCTGACCACGTGGTCACTATGGCCATGTTATCTGACCACGTGGTCACTATGGCCGTGTTACCTGACCACGTGGTCACTATTATCTTGTTACCATGAACACGTAGGTCAGAGTAACATGGACATAGTCACTACGAGGTCTATTATATATGGGGTACAACTCAGTTTGTTCATAGGGACCCTCAAGCCTCGAAGAAGACGATATGCAGCACCCGGGGTAGCCTTGTCGGGCTCGCACGTGCACTGGCCCATATTGTCTTACCCTACCTCCCCCTGATATATTTATATATAGGGAACTTTATTGTACATGATTACAAAATGTGGCCGTGACACATACACAACAGAATCAATTCAAGTAAAACGTGAAACCCACCAACGGAATACCTTAATAAATGTCCCAGACAGATTCGATCATTGTTGCAAGACAAACACATCTTCGAATTCCTCTGAAGTTGAACTCGTGCCCAAGATTTAACATTTATTTCCCCCTTCTTAATTGCGACACTGAGGAGCTGGAACAAGAAGCTCTTCGCTCGCTGGTCTTTTGTAACGCCGATCAATTTATCACCTAATACCTTTAGGAATTTCAATGCACATTTTCGCCACGAACCGAGGGTCTCCAAACCGATCGGAACAAAGCTGTTGCAGTGTGCCAGACCTCTGTATTTGATGGCTTTTTGCATTTCCCTGAAGGAAGCAGCGCGACCCCCTTCGCGTGCGCTATTTTGAAGGTAGGTACTGGCCAGTGTGGAAGTGCAGGTGTAGCCCCACACCTCTTGCTTACCATCCTTCCGAGGAATGTAAGGTGACCCCATCTGGACACTTCTGAGGTTCGTTGGGTCTGAATAGGTGTGGTTCTCTTTGTGCTGGGCAGCGGGATGTGGTGAAGCTCCTCTTGATGATGTCGTTGACATTTTTCATGTCTTGCAATCTTACCCTGTGATATACAGCATACCAGACCATGACTATCATATTGGTCTGCCATCACGATTCCGCAGTTGCACCTATGTTCTTTGAGGATGATGGCAACATAGCGAAGGGCAAACCCAATGCAGAGAGCGTTATCAATGAGCCGTCTTCCCACGGCTTCACTGACCACAGCTAATAAAAAATCCCCGGCATGAGGGGTGCTGTTACTGCTAGGAGGCAGGCTTTGTTCTTAATATCTGCGTTTTCAAGCACTGTTGTGGCAGTCTTTTCCATTATGGGGCTATCCTAGTTGGCCTGCTTGTGGTCTGGGAAGAGAGTGTGCTTTTGACTAGCTGCTTCTATGAACTGTTGATCATGAATTCCCACTGAGTTTCTCATTCACTCTGGTAGGATTTTCTCTACTAATTCGTTGGCTGCAGTGCTTGAGGATAAGAATTTATGGAAGTGCTACCTAGCAATTCCAGCGTTCCTAGCTACGACCCATTTCGTATACCTATTCCCCCAAATGTCACTGGTAGTGTTGTTTGGTCTCACTGACATTCATCTACATCTAGGTACAGGGCTTTCCTGAATAGTGACTTGAGGACCTCATCATACTGAATTAGTATTAGGTTGTGTCACCGTTTCACCCCTTTTTAACCTATGTGGTTAGGGTTATTCCCGGGGGTCTTCGCCCCCTCTGTGCTGAGCGCCACTGCTCGCCCTGGGGCCCCCAGTCTACCAAGTGCTGGCCTTGAATTCCACCCCTAGCGAGTGGGGAAATCCAACCTCAACTGTCTCTCGGTTGAATCTGCCCACCGTGACACTGGGAACTCTCTCTCTATCAAGGTCGTCAGCTGGGTATTTATATTCGTGTCCCAGCAACACTTCTCAGTGGTTTTATTTGTTATCTAAAGCCAAGGATTCAATATCAGATGCAGTGCAGTGCGATATATATTTATGGTCTACTCAAATAGCCCTAGAGAATGGAGGCTCACTTAAACACAGTGTTAAAATAAATAATTTTACTGAAGAAATCTCTGCCACCGACTATCTGTAATGGAACTCTTGGCGCTCTAACGTCGGCCAAGTTTTGCTCCCATGCATTCTACGGGAGTCCGATGACCTTCCTTGATGTTTGCAGTATCTTTGCGGCTGCTTGGGTCCATTGGTTGGGGCTTCGTAGTTTCTAGATCTGGAGCTCACTCGAGCACATCCATCCTCTGTTACGGGCCGTGACGTACTGAGCCCGTCGGGGCGCCTGCCGCCCGGAGCCCTCCGCCTCGTGACGTCATATCGCCCGAGGGCTCCTCTTCATTGGTCAATGATGTCACGTGACCCTACCTGGCCAATCAACAGCCAGCAGACGTCACGCTCCTCTGGCGGGAAACTGACCGCCTCGGTTCATCCTTGTAACTCAAAAGGGCGTAAGCCACTTGCATCACCAAACTAAAACGGCAAATTCACTGCCAACACGATATTGATCCATACCCTCATATATGTCAAAATGTTCCCTGAACATCAGAGAACGTTCAGGTTGCAGAGATATGACTCTTGAAGCTGTGACAGGAAAGATATGGGGGTGGGACATATATATATATATATATATATATATATATATATATATATATATATATATATATATATATATATATATATATATATATATATATATATATATATAAATATATAAATATATATATATATATATATATATATATATATGTATATATATATATATATATATATATATATATATATATATATATATAAATATATATATATATATATATATATATATATGTATATATATATATATATATATATATATGCCAGAACGCACTTTTCGGCCTACTATGCAAGGCCCGATTTGTCTAATAAGCCAAGTTTTCCTAAATTAATATATTTTCTCTAATTTTTTTCTTATTAAAGGATAAAGCTACCCATTTCATTATGTATGAGGTCAATTTTTTTTTATTGGAGTTAAAATTAACGTAGATATATGACCGAACCTAACCAACCCTACCTAACCTAACCTAACTTATCTTTAAAGGTTAGGTTAGGTTAGGTAGCCGAAAAAGGTAGGTTAGGTTAAGTTAGGTAGGTTAGGTAGTCGAAAAACAAATAATTCATGAAAACTTGGCTTATTAGGCAAATCGGGCCTTGCATAGTAGGCAGAGAAGTGCGTTCTGGCTACTAGGTACGACATATATATATATATATATATATATATATATATATATATATATATATATATATATATATATATATATGTCGTACCTAGTAGCCAGAACGCACTTCTCAGCCTAGTATGCAAGGCCCGATTTGCCTAATAAGCCAAGTTTTCATGAATTAATTGTTTTTCGACTACCTAACCTAACTTTTTAGGCTACCTAACCAAACCTAACCTATAAAGATAGGTTAGGTTAGGTTAGGTAGGGTTGGTTAGGTTCGGTCATATATCTACGTTAATTTTAACTCCAATAAAATAAAATTGACCTCATACATAATGAAATGGGTAGCTTTATCATTTCATAAGAAAAAAATTAGAGAAAATATATTAATTCAGGAAAACTTGGCTTATTAGGCAAATCGAGCCTTGCATAGTAGGCCGAGTACGACGTTCTGGCTACTAGGTACGACATATATACATATATATATATATATATATATATATATATATATATATATATATATATATATATATGTATATATATATATATATATATATATATATGTATATATATATATATATATATATATATATACATATATATATATACATATATATATATATATATATATATATATATATATATATATATATATATATATATATATATATGTATATATTTTTTTTTTTATGGGGTACCACCTCTGGTGCAAATGTAGGGACCCATAGCCTCGGAGAAGAAAATAAAGAGTACTCAGAGAAGACCTTGTGGATCCTCACTGAACACTTTGATATTTTCTTCTCCTACCACCCCTATTCTTTTGTTAAGTGTGTATATATATATATGTCGTACCTAGTAGCCAGAACGCACTTCTCAGCCTACTATGCAAGGCCCGATTTGCCTAATAAGCCAAGTTTTCATGAAATAATGTTTTTTCGACTACCTAACCTAACCTAACCTAACTTTTTCTGCTACCTAACCTAACCTAACCTATAAAGATAGGTTAGGTTAGGTTAAGTAGGGTTGGTTAGGTTCGGTCATATATCTACGTTAATTTTAACTCCAATAAAAAAAATTGACCTCATAGATAATGAAATGGGTAGCTTTATCATTTCATAAGAAAAAAATTAGAGAAAATATATTATATCAGGAAAACTTGGCTTATTAGGCAAATTGGGCCTTACATAGTAGGCTGAGAAGTGCGTTCTGGCTACTAGGTACGACATATATATATATATATATATATATATATATATATATATATATATATATATATATATATATATATATATATATATATATATGGCCATGCATAGTAGGCTGAGAAGTGAGTTCTGGCTACTAGGTACTACATATGTATATATATATATATATATATATATATATATATATATATATATATATATATATATATATATATATATATATATATATATATATAATATATATATATGTATATATATATGTATATATATATGTATATATATATATATGTATAAATATATATATATATATATATATATATATATATATATATATATATATTTATATATATATATATATATATTTATATATATATATATATATATATATATATATATATATATATATATGTATATATATATTTATATATATATATATATATATATATATATATATATATATGTATATATATATTTATATATATATGTATATATATATATATATATATATATGTATATGTATATATATATTTATATATATATATACATATATATATATATATATATATATATATATATATATATATATATATATATATATATATATATATATATATATATATATATATACGTTAGGTTAGGTTAGGTTAGGTAGGTTAGGTTGTCGAAAAAACATTAATTCATGAAAACTAGGCTTATTAGGCAAATCGGGCCATGCATAGTAGGCTGAGAAGTGAGTTCTGGCTACTAGGTACTACATATGTATATATATATATATATATATATATATATATATATATATATATATATATATATATATATATATATATATATACATATATATATATATATATATATATATATATATATATATATATATATATATATATATATATATATATAATATATATATATATGTATATATATATGTATATATATATGTATATATATATGTATAAATATATATATATATATATATATATATATATATATATATATATATATATATATATATATATTTATATATATATATATATTTTGGTAGCAGTCTTTCCTGTAGACATATATTATTAAATATGACCGAAAAAGTAAGATTAATAATTCTAACACGAATTTTCTCAATCTTTCGTACATTACGCTTCACTGTTGGAGGTAAATCAAAAATCACTTCTCCAAAATTCATTTTTATTTCTAGTCTGACACGGGCGCGTTTCGTAAAACTTATTACATTTTCAAAGACTTCACAAATACACAACTGATTAGAACTTACGTCTCTCTGATATTATATCTACATTTGAGTGAGGTGGGAAGGGTGATGTGGCATTAACACAAGACAGAACAGGAGGGGATATTAATAGGGTATTAAAAGTATCAACACAAGACAGAACAGAAACAATGGGTATTGAATAGAAGTGTTTGTAGAAAGCCTATTGGTCCATATTTCTTGATGCTTCTATATTGGAGCGGAGTCTTGAGGTGGGTAGAATATAGTTGTGCAATAATTGGCTGTTGATTGCTGGTGTTGACTTCTTGATGTGTAGTGCCTCGCAAACGTCAAGCCACCTGCTATCGCTGTATCTATCGATGATTTCTGTGTTGTTTACTAGGATTTCTCTGGCGATGGTTTGGTTATGGGAAGAGATTATATGTTCCTTAATGGAGCCCTGTTGCTTATGCATCGTTAAACGCCTAGAAAGAGATGTTGTTGTCTTGCCTATATACTGGGTTTTTTGGAGCTTACAGTCCCCAAGTGGGCATTTGAAGGCATAGACGACGTTAGTCTCTTTTAAAGCGTTCTGTTTTGTGTCTGGAGAGTTTCTCATGAGTAGGCTGGCCGTTTTTCTGGTTTTATAGTAAATCGTCAGTTGATTTACTATAAAACCAGAAAAACGGCCAGCCTACTCATGAGAAACTCTCCAGACACAAAACAGAACGCTTTAAAAGAGACTAACGTCGTCTATGCCTTCAAATGCCCACTTGGGGACTGTAAGCTCCAAAAAACCCAGTATATAGGCAAGACAACAACATCTCTTTCTAGGCGTTTAACGATGCATAAGCAACAGGGCTCCATTAAGGAACATATAATCTCTTCCCATAACCAAACCATCGCCAGAGAAATCCTAGTAAACAACACAGAAATCATCGATAGATACAGCGATAGCAGGCAGCTTGACGTTTGCGAGGCACTACACATCAAGAAGTCAACACCAGCAATCAACAGCCAATTATTGCACAACTATATTCTACCCACCTCAAGACTCCGCTCCAATATAGAAGCATCAAGAAATATGGACCAATAGGCTTTCTACAAACACTTCTATTCAATACCCATTGTTTCTGTTCTGTCTTGTGTTGATACTTTTAATACCCTATTAATATCCCCTCCTGTTCTGTCTTGTGTTAATGCCACATCACCCTTCCCACCTCACTCAAATGTAGATATAATATCAGAGAGACGTAAGTTCTAATCAGTTGTGTATTTGTGAAGTCTTTGAAAATGTAATAAGTTTTACGAAACGCGCCCGTGTCAGACTAGAAATAAAAATGAATTTTGGAGAAGTGATTTTTGATTTACCTCCAACAGTGAAGCGTAATGTACGAAAGATTGAGAAAATTCGTGTTAGAATTATTAATCTTACTTTTTCGGTCATATTTAATAATATATATATATATATATATATATATATATATATATATATATATATATATATATATATATATATATATATATATATATATATATATATATATATATATATATATATATATATATATATATATATATATATATGTGTTTCATTGAATATGACCGCATATTCTGTATTTATTATTTTCTGGTTTAGGGCTTCTATCCCTCTAACTATTTTCTTAGCATCAGGGCTTAATTGGAATAGGAGTTCTCCAAAACTCATTTTCGTACTTTTAAGGTGAAGAAAAGAAGTGATTTACTATAGAGTGTATTACACTTATTTGTATAATTTGCACGACGTTTCGAACCTCCATGGTTCATTCTCAAGTGAACAGATCTTACAATACTAGTTGATTTTATACCCGCATTAGGTTAGGTGATAATACAATGAAGGTGAAAAACATGGGGGGAAACATAAGGGATAAACATAGGGGCTGCAGAAGGCTTATTGGCCCATACGAGGCATCTCCTATCTAAACACAAAGATTAATCCAGTGTAATTGGCCTGTTATGTTGGACATTGTCTTCTGTGTTGGCATCGATATGTTCTTGTCTTGTCCTTACTCTCATGGTGGGTAGAGTAAATAGTTCCGTGATTTGGGTGTTCATGGTAGGTCGCTCTATTCTTATGTGAATTGCCTCAAGAATTTGAAATCTTCTTGAATCTTGGGTTTTGTCTATTATGCAAGTATTCTTGTTCAACATTTCTCTTGTTAGAGTAATGTCATGGGCTTGTCTCATGTGATTCCTAGGGGCACCACTATATATATATATATATATATATATATATATATATATATATATATATATATATATATATATATATATATATATATATATATATATATATATATATACACATGTTCTGCATATATATATGCAGAACAACCACATGTGAAAAATGGAGAATGAATAATGAGAAAATAATGATGAACACATGATGAATAATGAGAAAATATTCAACCATGAAGGAAAATGAGACAAAAAATAGGAACACTTTCGTTTTAATAAAAAAAATTAAAGTACAAACATCGAAATACAACACATGAATATATAGGCCAGAATGTGATTTGAGGTGTAAGACAATATCTTTGTATTTTTTTGGTTTAGGAAAATCCTAATAATGAGCTTTTTCAGGGTGTAAAATCACGAGAAGGTGCACGAAACACGGTGGCAGATGTGATAAACGGTGTTCAGCAGGTGAACGTGAAGTCAAAAAGGGTTGTAAGGGCTCCTCCAGCTGCAGGTGCTGCACCCCGCACAAGACCAGTGAGTGTACTGTGCATGCTTTCTTTATCCTTAACATTATAGTACTGATATTACTTCATATTAGTTTGAGTTCTTCAACAGATTTTGTGGTATGGAAATGTGTTAATGTGACAAGCATCCCTATCTGCCAAAAACAAGACGAAACTCCGACGTTGCTGCAATGTTCGAACAACTTGTAACAAGTATCTAGCAACTTGTATAAACTTTCTAATATATCATAAATATTTTATAAAAAGATGTAATAACTTTGTAACAAAATGCAACAAGGTAACAATAAGAACCGTTACGTTGTGTGTTTGAAGGGTGGTGAGCTCAGACTTACATCATTTACATATTTCATCTTCTGATGACAGTTTGTGCCATTCATCTTGTCTTAAACATCTGAGGAGATTTTCATTATACGTTATTTATTTACATCCTATTACACTTTTTACAATATATTATTTGCTTAATGTTTAATTATATGAAACTTCCTCGTGACACTCAATCTTTTGTGTAGAACATACAATATTTATTATAATATTGTAAGAATAATATGTGCTTCTAAAACGTGTGTTTTCCCATGTCCTGTTATTATGTTCGGTATTTCAGGCCATTGAAGACGTCTGTGACAAAGTTAGTTGTTCAGGTTGTTTACCGAAATTTGTCCTTATCTGCAACGAGTCTGTGTATTTGGACACTAAACTCTTAATTGATAATAGTTTCCAGAGAAACTGCTTATTGTTTTTAATTCTAAGTTTAAAGCAAATGTACCATAGTTATGATGTTACAATATTACAGTCAAGCTGTAACACACCTGCTTGGGTGAATTGACTATGTCAAAATATGATATGAAACTTTGAAAGTCTCTGATGTGAGTTAATTACAACTCATCAGGACAGGAAATGCTAGAGACAGTTCTATACATCTTTAACAGAAGAATATTCACTAGCTAAACCTTTTGATATTAAACAGGTATTATTCGTGTTGCGTAATAGATATGAACATTTAATCCATCATTTCAATATTAATCCTTAAGTATGAGAGCAAATTGACATTCTAAGTACACTTCAGACCGGAGCCATTGGTTGAACATTTGTACAGTTACATGCCATAAAAATGACATACAAATATCTTATGAGTGAATACGATACCTGTGTTGTAATGATAAAACACTAGCTCGGCGCTTCGCGAGCGTTTAGAGTTGGGTTCGTATCCTGGTTGGGAGGGGGGGATTTACTGGGCGTAAATTCTTAACTGATAGCCAATACTTAACTGTTTACCCAGAAGTGAATGGGTACCTGGTTGTTAAATGATTTGGCGTGTCGTATTCCAAGGGGAAAAAATGGGTTAAGGTCCTGCCCAAATCCCTTTACATGCTAGTGGCTTTACAATAATGTAATAAATCTTGTATATATAAATAAATAACAACTAAATAAATGCAATCTGACAAAGATTTCTCAGAACGACAAATGTTTTCATTAATGAAATAAATTTTTGCAGAGTGCAAAACCAAGAAAATGTGCAAGAAACAGCATGGAACCTGCAAGTCTAAGTGTGGTCGTGAAGAGCGAGAGATTAAGAAGGGTTGCAGGGGCAGCAAATGTCGGTGTTGTGCCGCCCACTACCACAGTACGTGTTGACTCTTCATATATTAATAATTGTCCCCTCATGTGCCACTATTATAAACATATGACTTGTATTCATAATTTACCATAACTGCAAGTATCTGGTGTTTATTGTCAAGTCGCATTACGTGCTATGTATTTTAATAACTGAAGACAATGGAATATGAGTATACCAATAGTTGATGTATATATAGGAACGATGTGCATTTGGGCTGTTAGTTTCCAGGTTGGTGTATGTTAACGATGTGTAGTTCGGAAGATGGTCTGTGCATTTTAATGATTTGAAGACAATGTATATATGTTTACGATGTGTAGTGAGCTGGGGAGTTACCAAGTTTTGGTGTTTGTTAACGATCTTTTAGTGTGTATAGATTAAGTTGTTGTTAAATAGTTACAAATTTATTGCAAACAAAATAACGATGAGTAGTTGCAATGATAGTTTCTTAGCTGCTGCAAACATGGTAACTATATATTGTTGGGGATATAGTTCACAGTTACATTACGTAAACCGACGATATCGGTCGCACGATTATCTATATAAACTAACCAGATGTAGGTCGATGGGTGAGTTCTCATGCTGATGAATGTATACCAATATTGTGCATCTGGTTTGATACTTTCCTACTCTTTATAAATATTGCATCAATGTGAAGCTGACGAGGAAAGTCCCACGTTCGTGTCTGCACAGCAATCACGAGCAGATATTTGGGTACTTCTCATGTTTGAGTCTGTTCAACAGACTTAAGTGTCCAAGTTAGTGTCTGTATATCATCGATGTATAGTTAGTTAGCTGGGTAGTATCTTAATTAGTGTTTGTATAGTACCAGTGTATTGTTGACTTCGCAATTTCTAAGTTTGTGTCTGAATAGCAAAATTAAGAACACTATGCACTTTAGTAGGTGGCTCCTCAGTTGGTGTCTGTATATCAATGTATAACTGGATGGGGTAAGTTTTAAACTTGTGTCTGTATATCTTCGCTGTATAGTTGTTCCCAAGCTAGTGTCTGTATAGTAGCAATGTTTCGTTAGCTAGATATTAAGTGTGCAAATACCTGTATACATGGAAAGAACACCATACAATCACTCTTAATTATATTCATCACTGAACTGGCTTAGTGAGGGTAGTTAGTGTATTGAATAATAAACACTGCTATTGAGATTTTATACATTTTTAGGTGTGCATAAATTTATTGACCGTACAGCTTGATGAAATTCTGAAATTCTGTTGCATTTGTAGTTCTCTTTGTGATAAAATTTTCTTTAGTCACAGCTGATTTGATAACCAATAAAAAAAATCTTCAGTGCTGATTAAGTTAGATTAATGTGATATAAAATGTAAAACGAGCGCAAATTCTTTGATAATTTACTGGTGATTTTTTTTAATTTTCTGGTGAGTTTTGATATTTTGTGAAGAGTTGAGATGATTGAACAGAGTGTAGGCGGTCTGAGCGGTGCGAGGAGAGCCGGGGAGTGTGCAAGTCTGCATGTGAGGGAGAGGAGCGTGAGGTGGCTGGAGGCTGTACTGGCCACGGCTGCAGGTGCTGCACCAGGCACCATCCCACCTGTCCTCACACCGCTGCCTGTCCAGGCATCTGTACACACAAGACGGACTGTCGCGTACCTCTCACCTATTACTATTGCTCAGGAGACGATTGTATCTGCTGTCAAGGTAAGTATGCAACATACACAAGTTTGATTGTATTCTATTGTTTCACACCCGAGAACTTTGTGTCTCACTGATATACTGTTTAATAATGGAAAATTAGCAAATAACTATTTATAGACAGGCCTAATAAGAGAAAATGATCAGGTTATGTACTTTCCTAACAATCATAAACTAAGTGATTTGACTAACGAGCAGATATATACAAAACTACAGTGGCAGAATAGTGATTGAAAGAGCACAAGAAATTACTAGGGAAAATTGTCAACCATGAGCAGGAAGTGGGAATGTTGATCAAATAGTTTCAGGGAGAAAGATTACAGAGAAGACATGTTAGAAAGATTGATGAGTTGTGTTCATGGCAGTGATGATCTTGAAACATTACAATACAAAGTTAACAGTACTCTCTCAAATGATGAACTAGTGTCATTCTGGACGTGTTCTTAAATGTGTGTAAGTTTTGTGTAAGAAGCACGGCATGTGTAAGTGTCAACGTTGCGATGACTGACAAGTGGGATAATATTGAAGACGTAGGTCAGGGCTGTGTGGTTACACCCTGAGTAGTTAATGTATACATGGTAGAGTGACCAGTTAAAGTGCAAGTGAACACAAGCAATGTTTTGGTGGTGGAGAAAGTTGGAAATTATGAGAGACAGGGAAACAAACAGAAAAATGTAGAGACGAACAGACAACAACACACAGAGACAGAGGAAATTCAGACGGAAAGAGATAGAGGAGAATCAGACAGACAGAGGTAGAGAGAGTAGAAAATAGCAGGGGAGAGGGGAAATGTTTGACGAGAGGGAAGAAGAGAGACGAGATTGAAAGAGGAGATGAGAGGGGTGAGAGGTTTGAGAGAGGAAGAGAAGTGACAAGGGTGGAATAGGGGGAGAGATGGTGGAGAGGGAAGAAGAGGAGAGGAGAGAAGAGGGGCGAGATGGGGAGAAAATTGGGGTGGGGGGGGGGTGGAACAATGGAAAGAAGAGGAGATAGGGGAAAGAAAGATGGAAGAGAAATGGGAAAAGAGAGACCTGGGTGCAGCCGAGAACCTGTTAGAGGTTGGCTGCCAGATGGGGAAGGGAGGGAAGAGAGGGTAGAAGGGGAGGGGTAGCAAAATGTAGGTGAGGGGGGAAAGGAAGGAAAGACCTACCAGGGTAAAGTGCCAAACCTTTACGACTATATTGCAAATGGAAGGAGGAAGGATAAAAATTTTGTTCCTCATCCCCTCGCCGGCACTCTGATGGTAATCTAGGGCATGGTATTTTATCAAATCACCTCATTCTTTGAGGCACACGTGAGGAATACAAACGCGAACAAGCCTGAACGGTCTCCAGGCATATATGCAACTGAAAACTCACACCCCAGAAGTGACTCGAACCCATACTGCCAGGAGCACTCTGCATCTGGCGTACAGGACACCTTAACCACTCAACCAACTTTTGACTACTTTTGTCCAGTCGTGTTGGTCGAGTGGTTAAGGTGTCCTGTACGCCAGATGCAGTGTGCTCCTGGCAGTATGGGATCGAGTCACTTCTGGAGTTTGAGTTTTCAGTTGCATATATGCCTGGAGACCGTTCAGGCTTGTTCGCATTTGCGATCCTCACATGTGCCCCAAAGAATGAGGTGATTTGATAAAATACCATGCCCATGATTACCATCAGAGTGTCGGCGGGGGGATGGGAAATTAGCCTCGGCTACCATCCTCTTTTGTCCGGTAGTGTTGGTCGAGTGGTTAAGGTGTCCTGTACGCCAGATGCAGAGTGCTCCTAGCAGTATGGGTTCGAGTCACTTCTGGGTGTGAGTTTTCAGTTGCATATATGCCTGGAGACCGTTCAGGCTAGTTCGCATATATATATATATATATATATATATATATATATATATATATATATATATATATATATATATATATATATATATGCAATTGACGATCACAAAACACTGATCATTTTATGCGGAAAATCCACAGAAAAATATGAAATGAGGTGAACGTTTCGGCTTGTTAAAGCCTTTGTCAACACCAGACTGACCATCAGTCTGGTCAGTCTGGTATTGACAAAGGCTTTAACAAGCCGAAACGTTCACCTCATTTCATATTTCTCTGTGGATTATCCGCATATATATATATATATATATATATATATATATATATATATATATATATATATATATATATATATATATATATATATATATATATATATATATATATATACATATATATATATATATATCTATTATATATTATATATATATATATATATATATATATATATATATATATCTATTATATATTATATATATATATATATATATATATATATATATATATATATATATATATATATATATATATATATATATATATATATATATATATATATATATATATATATTTATATATGTCGTACCTAGTAGCCAGAACGCACTTCTGAGCCTACTATGCAAGACCCGATTTGCATAATAAGCCAAGTTTTCCTGAATTAATATATTTTCTCAAATTTTTTTCTTATGAAATAATAAAGCTACCCATTTCATTATGTATGAGGTCAATTTTTTTTTATTGGAGTTAAAATTAACGTAGATATATGACCGAACCTAACCAACCCTACCTAACCTAACCTAACCTATCTCTATAGGTTAGGTTAGGTTAGGTAGCCGAAAAAGTTAGGTTAGGTCAGGTTAGGTAGGTTATGTAGTCGAAAAAACATTAATTCATGAAATCTTGGCTTATTAGGCAAATAGGGCCTTGAATAGTAGGCTGAGAAGTGCGTTCTGGCTACTAGGTACGACATATATATATATATATATATATATATATATATATATATATATATATATATATATATATATATATATATGTCGTACCTAGTAGCCAGAATGCACTTCTAGGCCTACTATGCAAGGCCCAATTTGCCTAATAAGCCAAGTTTTCATGAATTAATTGTTTTTCGACTACCTAACCTACCTAACCTAACCTAACCTAACTTTTTCGGCTACCTAACCTAACCTAACCTATAGAGATAGGTTAGGTTAGGTTAGGTAGGGTTGGTTTGGTTCGGTCATATATCTAAGTTAATTTTAACTCCAATACAAAAAAATTGACCTCATACATAATGAAATGGGTAGCTTTATCATTTCATAAGAAAAAATTAGAGAAAATATATTGATTCAGGAAAACTTGGCTTATTAGGCAAATCAGGCCTTGCATAGTAGGCTGAGAAGTGCGTTCTGGCTACTAGGTACGACATATATAAATATATATATATATATATATATTTATATATATATATATATATATATATATATATATATATATATATATATATATATATATATATATATGTTGTACCTAGTAGCCAGAACGTCGTACTCGGCCTACTATGCAAGGCCCGATTTGCCTTATAAGCCAAGTTTTCTTGAATTTATATATTTTTCTTATTTTTTTCTTATGAAATGGTAAATCTGTCCATTTCATTATTTATATGTTAATTTGTTGAAATTTGAGTTAAAACTAACGTAGATATATGACCGAAACTAACCCACCCTACCTAACCTAACCTACCCTATCTTAACCTAACCTAAACTAACATAACTAAATCAATAATTTATGTTCCTAATATAATATAATATTAATATTTAAAATAAACCAATATGAAACAATTCATTGAAAATAAAGAAAATCACTTGGCCTATTAGGCAAATCGGGCCTTGCATAGTATACCGAGAAGTGCGTTCTGGCTATATAACGCCACAGAAGGGATGTTTGGATCCCCTTCAATACAGTTTCTATGTTCTTCTCTGCTACCACTCTCTTCCTTTGTGTTTTGTTGTGATTTATTAAATATATAATGGTTGAAGATGTACATTAACGGGCACAACCTCAACACTGCAACAGGTACATTAACACCTACAACTGGCACCCCATCAACCACTGCAACTGGCACCCCATCAACCACTGCATCGCGTACAACATCAACCACTGCAACTGACACCACATCAACCACTGTAACGGGTTCAAAATCAAGCACTGCAACAGGTACAACATCGACCACTTCAACTGGTACAGGATCAACTACTGCAACAGGTACAACATCAGCCACTGCAACAGGTACAACATCGGCCACTGCAACAGGTACAACATCAGCCACTGCAACAGGTACAACATCAGCCACTGCAACAGGTACAACATCAGCCACTGCAACTGGTACATCATCAGCCACTGCAACAGGTACAACATCAACCACTGCAACTGGTACAACATCAACCACTGCAACAGGTACAACATCAGCCACTGCAACAGGTACAGGATCAACCACTGCAACAGGTACAGGATCAACCACTGCAACAGGTACAACATCAACCACTGCAACAGGTACAGGATCAACCACTGCAACAGGTACAGGATCAACCACTGCAACAGGTACAACATCAACAACTGGAACGGGTACAGGATCAACCACTGCAACAGGTACAACATCAGCCACTGCAACAGGTACAGGATCAACCACTGCAACAGGTACAGGATCAACCACTGCAACAGGTACAACATCAACCACTGCAACAGGTACAGGATCAACCACTGCAACAGGTACAGGATCAACCACTGCAACAGGTACAACATCAACCACTGCAACAGGTACAGGATCAACCACTGCAACAGGTACAGGATCAACCACTGCAACAGGTACAACATCAACAACTGGAACGGGTACAGGATCAACCACTGCAACAGTTACAATATCAACAACTGCAACGGGTACAACATCAACCACTGGCACACCATTAACCACCACATCAACTACCACCTCCACAACCACAACATCAACTACCACCTCCACAACCACCACATCAACTACCACCTCCACAACCACAACATCAACTACCACCTCCACAACCACAACATCAACTACCACCTCCACAACCACCACATCAACTACCACCTCCACAACCACAACATCAACAACCACCTCCACAACCATAACATCAACTACCACCTCCACAACCACCACATCAACTACCACCTCCACAACCACCACATCAACTACCACCTCCACAACCACAACATCAACTACCACCTCCACAACCACCACATCAACTACCACCTCCACAACCACCACATCAACTACCACCTCCACAACCACAACATCAACTACCACCTCCACAACCAGCACATCAACTACCACCCCCACAACCACAACATCCACTACCACCTCCACAACCACAACATCAACTACCACCTCCACAACCACCACATCAACTACCACCTCCACAACCACAACATCAACTACCACCTCCACAACCACCACATCAACTACCACCTCTACAACCACCACATCAACAACCACTTCCACAACCACAACATCAACAACCACTTCCACAACATCAACTACTACATCAACATCCACAACGTCAACTACTACGACAACAACAACAACTACTACTACTACTACTACTACTACTACTACTACTACTACTACTACTACTACTACTACTACTACTACTACTACTACCACCACGAGCACTTCTACAACTTCAACCACTACAGTTACATAAACTGCCACAGCAACAACCACTACAACAACTTAAACTTCCACAAAAACAACCACACTCAACTACCACACAATAAAAGACCAGAAGATCTAAAGCTTAAATTATATATCCACATTGTGCAAAGAGAATGCCTTACACATATCTGTAGGGGTGCCGTTGTCAGCCTCGCGAGAGCCCGAGGCGCCAGACTTTCCAGACTTGTATATGGCTAAGCACAGCTGGAGGCCGGGGAGCCAGACTTTTTAGATTTGCAGTCACATATAAGGTTACCCACAGCTCGAGGTCTATGATGTTAGCCACAGTTCGAGGTCTATGATGTTACCCACAGCTCGAGGACTATGATGTTAACCACAGCTCCAGGACTATGAGGTTAACCACAGCCCCAGGACTATGAGGTTAGCCCACATCTCGAGGAATATAAGCCAAATAATCTTGTCCCTTATCTTTTCCTTGTGAAATCCTATACGTATAAGATGAGGTGAGACTCAGCCTCCGTGACTTTGTGTTATCCTCAGCAACCTTCTTCAATCATATATTTTAAAATTGTTTCATTCAGTTTTTTGTTCTTTGATAAAATTTTAGGTCTAGACATATTATCCTCTCTGTTTTCCTTAGGTTTACAAACTTACTAGAGTCTCCTCCATTAAATAATCATCCTACCTGTTTCTTCCTCAGTAAGTTGCCTCTTCACTATGTTTCCTTTCACTATCTTCCTGGGTACCAAGCGCTTGGCAAACCTTGCGTAAATTCAGAGATAAAACCTAACTTAGCACTTATTTAGATAATTGTTAATGCAAAGTGCCTTATCTAACTATATTGGTTTTAATGGATGAATGTCCTAGCGCCTCGGACTCCGACAGGCCTTCTGGTTGGGGTCTGGTCAACCACCTAGCTGACTGGTATCTTGCAGTGCGATATATAAAACAACCGGGTTGATCAGGAATTCATTTGAGGGTTTAACAAGTTCCAGTTCGAACACCAAGAGGCTCGGCTAGTTATGCCCAACATGTACGGGAGGGTGATGAGAATTCTTGGGCTCTTAATATTATATAAAAAAAATATTATTCCTAATGCTCGAATGATTTTCAACGAAGCTTTTGCATATTAAGTTCTGCCTCCTAGTTTCGCAACGAGATATTTCTGTGACAGTCTCTAACATTTTGTTATATATGTAAACTATTATGCATCTCTCTCGAGTAACATCCAAAGAGTAGACATTTTATGCGGTCTGACTAATTTAAGTGTTTTATTGAATGTATTTATGCAGTTCAGTAAGAGCTTTACACGCTCTCTCGGTTAGCAATGGGTCTGTCATGACACCTGTCTTAACCAAGTCTAATCTCCGTCGTTATCTTCGTTATTCTCTACAGTCTGGAACAGAATTATAGCTCAAAACGTCGCTGTACTAATTCCTTTCTAGACTCACTCTTAATCCCCAGCCCATAGCTGGCACCTGATCCCATGCCTTCAGCTGGCACCTGATCCCCAGCCTCCAGCTGGCACCTGATCCCCAGCCCACAGCTGGCACCTGATCCTCAGCCCCTACCCTGATCCCCGGCCCACAGGCTGGGACTGTGGGCTCCTAATCCCCAGCCCACAGCTAGCACCTGTTCTCCAGCCCCTACCTGGCTCCTGTTTACAAGCCCCAATCTACCTCCTGATCCGTAGCCCTCAGCCAGCCTCTAGGTGACTCCTGATCTCTAAGCCTCACCTGACTTCTGATCACCAGCCCCCAGCTGCCACCTGATACCCCAACGCTCACCTGGCTCCTGATATCCAGCCCTCACCTGGCGCCTGATCCCCAGCCCTCACCTGGTTCCTGATCCCTAACCTTCACCTGGTTTCTGACCTCTAGCCAACCGCTGGCACAGGATTCACCCCCCCCCCTAGCTGTCTTTCCTGATCCACAGCCTCCAGCTGGCACCTCATCCCTAGACCCCACCTGACTCCTGATCCCCAGCCTCCAGCTGGCACCTGATCCCCAGCCTCCAACTGGCACCTGATCCCCAGCCTCCAACTGGCACCTGCTCCTCAGCCTCCAGCTGTCACCTGATTCTCAGCCTCCAACTGGCATCTGATCCCCAGTACCCAGCTGGCACCTGATCCCCAGCCTCCAACTGGCACCTGATCCCCAGCCTCCAGCTGACACCTGCTCCTCAGCCTCCAGCTGTCACTTGATTCTCAGCCTCCAGCTGACACCTAATCCTCAGCCTCCAGCTGACACCTGCTCCTCAGCCTCCAGCTGACACCTGATCCTCAGCCTCCAGCTGACACCTGCTCCTCAGCCTCCAGCTGACACCTAATCCTCAGCCTCCAGCTGACACCTGCTCCTCAGCCTCCAGCTGACACCTGATCCTCAGCCTCCAGCTGACACCTGCTCCTCAGCCTCCAGCTGACACCTAATCCTCAGCCTCCAGCTGACACCTAATCCTCAGCCTCCAGCTGACACCTGCTCCTCAGCCTCCAGCTGACACCTGCTCCTCAGCCTCCAGCTGACACCTGATCCTCAGCCTCCCGCTGACACCTGAACCCATGCCTCCAGCTGGCACCTGAACCCATGCCTCCAGCTGTCACCTGAACCCATGCCTCCAGCTGGCACCTGATCCTCAGCCTCCAGCTGACATCTGATCCTCAGCCTCCAGCTGACACCTGAACCCATGCCTCCAGCTGTCACCTGAACCCATGCCTCCAGCTGTCACCTGAACCCATGCCTCCAGCTGACACCTGATCCTCAGCCTCTAGCTGTCACCTGATCCTCAGCCTCCAGCTGACACCTGATCCTCAGCCTCCAGCTGACACCTGATCCTCAGCCTCCAGCTGACACCTGAACCCATGCCTCCAGCTGGCACCTGAACCCATGCCTCCAGCTGGCACCTGAATCCATGCCTCCAGCTGGCACCTGAATCCATGCCTCCAGCTGGCACCTGAACCCATGCCTCCAGCTGGCACCTGAATCCATGCCTCCAGCTGGCACCTGAATCCATGCCTCCAGCTGGCACCTGAACCCATGCCTCCAGCTGGCACCTGAACCCATGCCTCCAGCTGGCACCTGAACCCATGCCTCCAGCTGGCACCTGAACCCATGCCTCCACTTTTTTACTTGCCAACATCTTGGTCCTGATTCCTGGAGCAGTAACGCAAGTGCTAAAGATAACTGTTCCTTCTCATAGTGATCTTGGCGGATACATACCGATTCAACAATCTGTTTACTAACGCCGAATTTTCTAACACGCCTTCACACCAACATATTTCCGGAGCACTCGTTCATGTCCAGATCAGAGACCGGGCCGCGGGGAGGTTGATCCCCGAAATCAACGCAAGGTATATCTTTGCGTATACCATACATAAGTTATGTTTTCCGACTACAAAATCAAGAACTGGAAATATGTCTGTCAGGAAGTTCATCATGTTAGCTATTAATTATCTTTGCATCTGTATCTTATAATACATATCTCTAATATGAACAAATAAATAAATTAATCTTAGCAAGATATTATGTCAGTTGTTATTAAGTAAATAAACAAAGTTGAACATTGCATATCTAAGAAGCTTATTATTTCTAACTCCGTCGTAACCAAGGCATAATTCTTCTGTCTAACCCTAATTACTAATCCTCGGTGTGTCTCACATTTTTATTGTTTCACATTTTTATTGTTTCACATTTTTATTAAATAAATATTTAATAAAATATGCAAATAAATAATATCACAGCACCATATTACGATAAAAAGTATTAGGTAAATAGAATCTGCTAAACATATTAGTATTGACCTTTGTCGAGACGGAAGTGAACTACAACCAGATCCCAAATAACTGGGCAAAAACACCTTGGTGAATCCTACCGGGGGATTCTTACAGAGTTCCTAAGAACCTCCGTGAAACAGCACAATAAGAAGGTATACAAGATACTTAGTGACGCTTGTTGCAAGTGGCAAAATTTTCATGTTTTCTTTGTCAGTTTTTCTTGTGTTTATCACTTGGGTTTTCGTAAATTGCTTTATATTGTATTATTACTTTTAAATTTTATGTTTAATAAAAAGCATTCACGTCAGTCGACTTTAATTCTGTCCTATTCTTGTAAAGATGTGTGAAATGCATTTGTTGTTCTATAGATAAACATAATAATAGGGGGGTACCACCTCCGGTGCAATTATAGATGCCCACAGCCTCAAAGAAGGGAACACAGAGCATTCAGAGAAAAACTTGCCATTTAACTCTGAATACGTATGAGTGTTCGCTTTTCCTACCACTGTCACGTGGAGGTGGTCCGGTCGGGGCTCTGCTAACGCTCGGCTGCTAGGGGCTCAAAAGGCCCAAATACTCAGCCCCTCCGACTCCCTGGATTCACCGGAGTCTCCTTGGTCACACAAGAGAGGACCAACAATGCCCACCTCCGCAGGTCTTTGCTTCCACCACAAAGGGGTGCCACTGATTCACCCTGGAAGCCCTTCAGTCAAACACGGGGAAACTGCTGTTAACAGTTCCGGCCTAGACCCGTGGAGGAGTGAAGGAAGACTCAGGCTTACCTTATAACCATAACCTCCCTGAGTCTTGCCTGCCAGACAAAAAAAAAGGTTGCAGGAACTCCTTTCCAGCCTGTCTTCTCTATCTTCTTCTTAGCAAGGTCGCCAGCTGGGTTATTATATCTGCACCCCAGCAATGCAGTTCAGTGGGTGTATTATATATTGTTTGTAGCCAGAAGGTTGCTACTCCCATGGATCTGCTACTAGACTGTCGGCCCAGGGTACTCTCCCAGGAAGGTCTGTGTGGCTTTACCTCTCTGTAGCCACTATGTTAATAGTTGCCACCATTTAGGCACCAATACTGATCGGATGGCTAAGGGTACACTTTTATGTAAGTCTGTGCTGTCTTTACCACCCTCCACGCAATAAGAACTGCTATAGAGAACGTAGTGTTCCCTAGGTGGTACTATGATAACCTTCGTGTATGCTCATAGAGAAATATCATAAATGGAAGCACACTTAAACACAGTGATAAAATGTGTGAATTTACTGATGCAAATTACATGAACACACACACAATCACAAGTAATACATGAATATGGAAATATGGATAATAAGTCTGGAGATCGTCAGCCTCTTCTTCCACGACCTCCAACACTCCTTCAACTGGGCAGGAAGACAGGAGTCTCACACTCTCACAGGAGGGCCTCTTCACCACGTCGGCGCCTCTTCTTCACTGTCCTGCCATCCATACACACTGTCCCCTCTGACAGTCCTGGACACAAGCTGCCTTGCAGCCTATTCTACTATCAAAGTATTAAAGTCCTGCTGCCACATACATAAGTAACTATTGTGGCCTAACTAGCCTACTCACACAAGGGGTAATGGGGGGGAAAAATGATCTACCTTACATTCCTGGCTCACGACGCCTGTCCCTCGATGGTGTGAGGTTCCCACGCTTCCTTGGGTCGATCCTTGACGATCCAGGACGTTCCACAGGTCCTCAGGTGTCGTGGAGCCTTCGCGTCGTCGCCGTTCCAATCCCTGAGATTCAGCTGCCCCAATCCTGGTTCATCGATGGGCGCTGAGCTAATCACTATTTTTCCCACACTCGCCTCTCCCACAAGGCGTTGCTCCTTGTCCTAGGCACGGTGTCGTCCTTCCAAGATTCTCAGTGGATGTGACCCGGTCACAGCTAGGCCTGCCCGCCGCACCTTCCAGACCTCACGTCCAGCGGCGCCGCCCCAGCGTCGTCGCCGACTATTTTCCAAGTTTGGCACTTCTCTGCTCAATGGACTTGGTTCCTTATTTGCTTCCCAGAAGCGCAAGGTCTCCAATAACTTATGGTGGGCTGCGATGGCTAGTCCACTTGGCCACTGAATAAGGCTTGTGGAGCCTCTAATCCTTGAGAGCAGACCGAGGCGCGTCCTGTCGCTTCCAAGGTCAGATCAACTCTGACGTTGGCGCTGCCCGGGGCACTCGGTGACGTCATGGCGGGCCCTGATTGGTCCCCCGCGACCTAAGTCGGCCAATCCACGATCGGCTAATGTCCCTTCCAAAAGGTCATATCTGCCGTAGGGGATACTGTTTCATTTTATATCAGGGCGCCAATTTCTCCTTATTTACAACTTATAATGTAACTTCCTTCCCTTAACCGGCAGCCGGTCTGGTCGCCACATATATCATTGGACTCCCTGAACCTCAGAGAATCAGTAGGGAGAGCTGATATGACTCTTTACGCCGACAAACGAAAGAAATAGGAGAGGGCACCGTAACACCACCCACCTTTTTTATGGTGTACACTTTATTATGCAAGATTATACAGTTACATATCTGATTTTATACAAAAAATAAACATTGAGAGGACACAAGAAAAAGTTCGCTTCCTAGAGGCTGTAGATTTCCTCGAACTCCTCCGACGTCGGACAGGAACCGAGGATGCAGCGGGCGTTTCCCCTCTGGATTGCGACACTGAGGCGCTGAAAGAGTAAACTTGCCGCTCAAGGGTCTCTTGTAGTGTCAATGAGCTTGGAAGCAAGATCCTTAAGAAACCTTCTTGCACTCTCTCCCCATGGGCCTCGGGTCTCAGACCCTATTGACACGAAGTTGTACCGACGATCTAATTCCCTGTACTTGGCTGACTTGTGTGTCGCCGCGGCTCCTGCTTGGCCGGCAGAGAGGTTGAAGTATGTGGTTGCCAGGGTGGATATGCAAGTATAGTCCCATGCCAACTGTTTGCCACCCTTCCACGAGCGCAGTGTGATTCCGTCTGGTCGGCCGGCAAAGTTAACAGAGTCACGTTTCAGCAGGTTGTGGGGGGCTCTCTCTCCGCTGGACACTGAGCAGAGGCAAGGCTTATTTTAATGATTTCATTGACTTCGTCGTGTCTAGTGTGCCAACCACTTTTCCACAGTGCAGGCCATGCAATCCATATTCGTCAGCATCTGCCTCGCCACAAATGCACCTATGAACAGTGTGGATAGGGGCAGCAAGGCGGAGAGCGACTGCAATATGGAGCTCCTGCGGATCAAGACATGTGCCTGTCGCAGACATAGGGACTGCCAAAAGGAAGTCCCCCATCATGGGGAGTTTGCACAGCTGTGATGCGTGCAGGATCACTGGGCGTTGTTGTTGCCTCCAGCAAAGCTGTGGCTTCTTTATCTACAATGGGGCTGTCCCAACTGGATTGTTTCTTGGCTTTCGGCATGGCTGGTCTGAGTGCTGGGTCTGCCATGGCACCCCATTTTGTGTCGCATTCCATGTAGTGGGGGTCCTGTATTCCCGCTACATTACTCAGGGTGTCAGGTAGAATTTCCTTAACCAGGTCTTCTGATGCTGAGGAGGAAGACAGGAAGGCTGGGACAGCAATTTGGGTGGTGGTGCGGACACCCAAGCCACCGAGCCTGACAGAAAGAGTGGCTTGTTTCCACTGGCATTCGTTGAAGGAGAGGTTAACAACTTTTTCTAGCATGGTCTTCAGTAAGAGGTCATACTCTTCAAGCTTTCGGTTGTCGTATGATGGGGCGCACCTCAGAAAGTAGGTTAGCCTCGGAAGGGATAGGCATTTGGTGAGGAGATATAAAGCATCGTGGGTATCGATGTCACCTATTCTGTCTTCCATCCTCCTAAAGTTTGTGACTTTCTTGTCAAGGATCTCCTCAATGGCGTTAGACCTGAGGGGGGCTCCAAGGAGGGTGCTGTTCTCAGCCCTAATGACATGGGCTCCAGGCAAAGCAGACCTTATTCTAAAAATTATCTTAAAATTATTATTAATACTTATTATTAACATAATTGTGTTAATTATAAATATGTTATGTTAACATAATAAACTTATTACTAACATAATAATTATCTTAAAAAATTATATGTTATTTATAACCCCTGTTCTGCTGATGAGAGTGCTTTTGTAGCTCTTCACTTTTGTATTGCAGGTCAAAAAGTCGTGATAATTTTTATTTTGAATTGTCTTTGTGCGATGTAAAAATTGCATATAAGTTTTATATGAAAAATAATTTGATCTTTTGATCTATTACTACTACCTTAAATTGTCTCTTATATGTATCATTGCATATGCTGTAATTAGGAGAATTTTATATTTTCGAATGCTTTAGCCAGAAGATTTCTTTAGTAATGGGTTAATAATTGCTTTCTTAAACAATAATATATATATATATATTTATATATATATATATATATATATATATATATATTTTATTAAATATGACCGAAAAAGTAAGATTAATAATTCTAACACGAATTTTCTCAATCTTTCGTACATTATGCTTCACTGTTGGAGGTAAATCAAAAATCACTTCTCCAAAATTCATTTTTATTTCTAGTCTGACGCGACACGGGCGCGTTTCGTAAAACTTATTACATTTTCAAAGACTTCACAAATACACAACTGATTAGAACTTGCGTTTCCCTGATTTTATATCTACATTTGAGTGAGGTGGGAAGGGTGATGTGGCATTACATTTGAGTGAGGTGGGAAGGATGATGTGGCATTAGAGGATATTAATAGGGTATTAAAAGTATCAACACAAGACAGAACACAAAACAATGGATATTGAATAGAAGTGTTTGTAGAAAGCCTATTGGTCCGTATTTCTTGATGCTTCTATATTGGAGCGGAGTCTTGAGGTGGGTAGAATATAGTTGTGCAATAATTGGCTGTTGATTGCTGGTGTTGACTTCTTGATGTGTAGTGCCTCGCAAACGTCAAGCCGCCTGCTATCGCTGTATCTATCGATGATTTCTGTGTTGTTTACTAGGATTTCTCTGGCGATGGTTTGGTTATGGGAAGAGATTATATGTTCCTTAATGGAGCCCTGTTGTTTATGCATCGTTAAACGCCTAGAAAGAGATGTTGTTGTCTTGCCTATATACTGGGTTTTTTGGAGCTTACAGTCCCCAAGTGGGCATTTGAAGGCATAGACGACGTTAGTCTCTTTTAAAGCGTTCTGTTTCGTGTCTGGAGAGTTTCTCATGAGTAGGCTGGCCGTTTTTCTGGTTTTATAGTAAATCGTCAGTTGTATCCTCTGATTTTTGTCTGTAGGGATAACGTTTCTATTAACAATATCTTTCAGGACCCTTTCCTCTGTTTTATGAGCTGTGGAAAAGAAGACATCATAAGAAGGAAAGTGAAAAGCCATGCAACCTCCGAAGAGACAACTAACACAACACCTATACCCCCTATTAGACTATTTTACAGGAACTTCTTTTCCACAGCTCATAAAACAGAGGAAAGGGTCCTGAAAGATATTGTTAATAGAAACGTTATCCCTACAGACAAAAATCAGAGGATACAACTGACGTTTTACTATAAAACCAGAAAAACGGCCAGCCTACTCATGAGAAACTCTCCAGACACGAAACAGAACGCTTTAAAAGAGACTAACGTCGTCTATGCCTTCAAATGCCCACTTGGGGACTGTAAGCTCCAAAAAACCCAGTATATAGGCAAGACAACAACATCTCTTTCTAGGCGTTTAACGATGCATAAACAACAGGGCTCCATTAAGGAACATATAATCTCTTCCCATAACCAAACCATCGCCAGAGAAATCCTAGTAAACAACACAGAAATCATCGATAGATACAGCGATAGCAGGCGGCTTGACGTTTGCGAGGCACTACACATCAAGAAGTCAACACCAGCAATCAACAGCCAATTATTGCACAACTATATTCTACCCACCTCAAGACTCCGCTCCAATATAGAAGCATCAAGAAATACGGACCAATAGGCTTTCTACAAACACTTCTATTCAATATCCATTGTTTCGTGTTCTGTCTTGTGTTGATACTTTTAATACCCTATTAATATCCTCTAATGCCACATCATCCTTCCCACCTCACTTAAATGTAATGCCACATCACCCTTCCCACCTCACTCAAATGTAGATATAAAATCAGGGAAACGCAAGTTCTAATCAGTTGTGTATTTGTGAAGTCTTTGAAAATGTAATAAGTTTTACGAAACGCGCCCGTGTCGCGTCAGACTAGAAATAAAAATGAATTTTGGAGAAGTGATTTTTGATTTACCTCCAACAGTGAAGCATAATGTACGAAAGATTGAGAAAATTCGTGTTAGAATTATTAATCTTACTTTTTCGGTCATATTTAATAAAATATGTCTACAGGAAAGACTGCTACCAAAATATACTAATATATATATATATATATATATATATATATATATATATATATATATATATATATATATATATATATATATATATATATATATATATATATATATATATATATATATATATATATATATATATATATATATATATATATATATATATATATATATATATAATCACCTCCTTATGTCCGGTCGTGATGGTCGAGTGGATTGAAGTGTCATGTACAAACCAGTTGCATTGCTACTGGCAGTATAGGTTCGAGTCACTTCTGGGGTGTGAGTTTTCAGTTGCATATAGTCCTGGGGACCATTCAGGCTTGTTCACATTTGTGTTCCTCACGTGTACCCCAAACAATGAGGTGATTTCATAAAATACTATGCCCAAGATTACCATCCGAGTGCTGGCAGGGGGGTGGTACAAATAGCTGCGGCTATCACCTCCATATGTCCGGTCGTGATGGTCGAGTGGATTAAGGTGTCCTGTACACACCATTTGCAATGCTCCTGGCAGTATGGGTTCGAGTCACTTCTGGGGTGTGAGTTTTCAGTTATATATATATATATATATATATATATATATATATATATATATATATATATATATATATATATATATATATATATATATATATATATATCTGAAAACCCACACCCTTATATATATATATAAATATATATATATATATATATATATATATATATATTTTTATATATATATATATATATATATATATATATATATATATATATATATATATATATATATATATATATATATATATATCTGAGTATCTGAGTTCTGAGTATCGCTACTCAGAACAATAAGTTCCAGTAGCACATAGCCCGTGCTACTGGAACTTATTGTTCTGAGTAGCGAACCTTACACAACAACAATAACATTCAAGAAGTCAACACAACGTTGACTTCTTGATGTGTACACATGAAGTGTACACATCAAGAAATCAACACCAGCAATCAACAGCCAATTATTGCACAACTATATTCTACCCACCTCAAGACTCCGCTCCAATATAGAAGCATCAAGAAATATGGACCAATAGGCTTTCTACAAACACTTCTATTCAATACCCATTGTTTCGTGTTCTGTCTTGTGTTGATGAAATTAATACCCTATTAAACAGTTTACAAGCATGAAAACTTGCCAATCAACTGTTGTTATTGTTATAAACAGCCTCCTGGTGCTTCGGAGTTCATTAACTGATTAATAATTGTAAACAAAGCCACCAAAGATTGAGAAAAGATGTACAGGTTCGTAAGTGCTTGCGTAATTGCTTCGTGAATCTGGTCCCTGGAGGCCAGGTCGACGACCGGGCCGCAGGGACACTAAGCCCCGGAAGCACCTCAAGGTATCACCCCAGTAGTTCACAATGTGAACCATCCCCCTAATAGGGCACAATGTAAACCATCACCCCAGAAGTGCACAATGTGAACCATCGCCCCAGTAGTGATCAACATGAACCATCACCCCAGAAGTGAATAGTATAAACCGAGCCATACACCGGCAATTTTAATTTTTCCCCATGCCGGTCTATGGCCCCTAGGTTTTACGAACTTTTTTCCCTATGCCGGTCTATGGCCCCTGGGTTTTACGAACTTTTTTCCCTATGCCGGTCTATGTCCCCTGGGTTTTCTCGAATTTTTTCACCATGCCGGTGTATGGCCCCTGGGTTTTCTCGGATTTTTTTGCACCATGCCGGTCTGTGGCCCGTGTATTTTTCCTTACCCCAGTGACCCATGCACAGGCATCGCTAATGGTCAATGACGTCACCAGCTGTCCGCTCAGTGACCATACACAGGCACGTTCAAGGGGATTAAATGCCGGTCTATGGCCCCTGGGTTTTCTCAGATTTTTTCTCTATGCCGGTCTATGGTCCCTAGGTTTTCTCAGATTTTTTCTCTATGCCGGTCTATGGCCCCTAGGTTTTCTCGGATTTTTTCTTTATGCCGGTCTATGGCCCCTGGGTTTACTTGGATTTTTTCTCTATGCCGGTCTATGGCCCCTAGGTTTTCTCGGATTTTTTCTTTATGCCGGTCTATGGCCCCTGGGTTTACTTGGATTTTTTCTCTATGCCGGTCTATGGCCCCTGGGTTTTCTCGGATTTTTTCTCTATGCCGGTCTATGGCCCCTAGGTTTTCTCGGATTTTTTCTCTATGCTGGTCTATGGCCCCTGGGTTTTCTCAAATTTTTTTTCATGGCTGGTCATTGGCCCCTGGGTTTTACGAACTGTTTTCACCATGCCTGTCATTGGCCCTTGCCATTTTCGCTCAAAGGGATTAAACGGCCGCCCCCAGTCACCCCAAAATTTCGTTAGCTCAGTGACCCTGCAAAGGCATGTTAAAGGGGATTAAAAAGCCGGTCATTGGCCCCCAGGGTTTTCTCAAATTTTCTTTCATGGTCGGACCCATTTACAGGCATAGCCAACGGTCAATGACGTCACCAGCAAGCCGCGCAGCATTCCTGCACAGGCACGTTCATAAGAACATAAGAACAAAGGCAACTGCAGAAGGCCTATTAGCCCATACGAGGCAGCTCCTATTTATAACCACCCAATCCCACTCATATACATGTCCAACCCATGCTAGAAACAATCGAGGGACCCCACCTCCACAATGTTACGCTGCAATTGGTTCCACAAATCAACAACCCTGTTACTGAACCAGTATTTACCCAAGTCTTTCCTAAATCTAAACTTATCCAATTAATTTGCGTTTCAGGGAAACGCAAATTAATGACATCGAAATAGGGAGTGAGCTAGGGAGCAGTGATCACAAAGAAATCAGATTTAGCATAGAATGGAATAGACCAGTAGGAGAAAATTCTGTTAAAGTGCCAGATTTTCGAAAAGCTGATTTTAATAGCCTAAGAATTTTTTTGGGTCAAATTGATTGGAAAGGCTTGGGTATGGGGTGTGGGCCGGTCTTGGAGCGAGACATGAACCCAGCGATAGGTGACTTAAATGGGGATTTCGATGTGGATTCAATATATAACTTATTTAAGAATATTCTAAACAAAGCACAGGAACGTAGTATACCATACAAATTGAATAGATCGTATACTAATGACCCAAAGTGGATAACAAAGAATTTGAAGAACCTTATAGGTAAAAAGAGAGCTTGGTACAAAAGGATTAAAAATGGGGAGGTCACCTTAGAACAGGAATTCGTACAACTGGTTAGAAATGTTAAAAAAGAGATAAGGAAAGCAAAAAGAAACTATGAAGTTCGCATAGCAGGGCAAGCAAAGACAAATCCTAAAGGGTTTTTTCAGTTATATCGTACTAAGACTAGGGAAAGGATAGGTCCATTAAAAACTGAGACAGGTCAAATAACAGATAGTGATGAAGAGATGAGTAGTATTTTTAATAAATATTTTGTATCTGTATTTACTAAAGAGGAACTTAACAATATGCCTTCAGCCGAACAAGTCTATGTGGGTGGGGACGAGGACAGGTTGACGAGTTTAGCAGTTACCAGGGAGGATGTTCTTAAACAAATAGTAAAACTCAAACCAAACAAATCCCCAGGGCCGGATGAAGTGTTTGCTAGGGTGCTTAAAGAATGCAAAGAGGAGCTTTGTGACCCACTGTCAACCATATTTAATAAATCAATAGAGTCAGGCAGAGTGCCAGAGTTTTGGAAAGTTGCTAATGTGATACCAGTTTTTAAGAAAGGAGATAGATCACTTGCGTCTAACTATCGACCAATTAGCCTAACGTCTATTGTGGGAAAGTTACTCGAATCTATAATAGCAAATAAAATTCGTCTTCATCTTGAAAAACATAAATTAATAATTGAGTCGCAACATGGTTTTATAAATGGCCGTTCATGTTTAACAAATTTGTTATCTTTTTATTCTAGCATTGTTGAGGCAGTTGATAGTGGTAAGGATTGCGATGTTGTATACCTTGACTTTAGCAAAGCTTTTGATACAGTGCCACATGAAAGACTGATTAAAAAAATAGAGTCTCATGGTATTGGGGGTGCTATATTAAGCTGGATTAGGGCATGGCTATACCAAAGGAAACAGAGAGTTAGTATAAATGGAATCAAGTCAGAGTGGGAAAATGTTGTAAGTGGAGTGCCTCAAGGCTCTGTCCTGGGACCTCTGTTGTTTATAATATATATAAATGATTTAGATTCAGGTTTGAGTAGCAACATTTGCAAATTTGCCGATGATACGAAAATCGGTAGGGAAATTAATTCGGAGGAGGACTCACTATCACTTCAAGTTGATCTAGATAGGGTTTTGAAATGGTCAAAGGATTGGCAGATGCAGTTTAATGCTGATAAATGTAAAGTTCTGAGGTTAGGTAATGATGATAGAGTTACAAGATACGAGCTAGATGGTGTTGTGATTGCGAAGTCGGATTGCGAAAGGGATCTGGGAGTTATGATTAGTAAGAATTTAAAACAAAAGGATCAATGCATAAATGTTCGTAATAAGGCAAATCGGACACTTGGATTTATTAATCGCAGCGTTAGTAACAAGACACCTGGTGTGGTTCTCAAGCTATATCTTGCTCTAGTTGGATATACAATGGATATAAATTGGATAAGTTTAGATTTAGGAAAGACTTGGGTAAATACTGGTTCAGTAACAGGGTTGTTGATTTGTGGAACCAATTGCCGCGTAACATTGTGGAGGTGGGGTCCCTCGATTGTTTCAAGCACGGGTTGGACAAGTATATGAGTGGGATTGGGTGGTTATAGAATAGGAGCTGCCTCGTATGGGCCAATAGGCCTTCTGCAGTTACCTTTGTTCTTATGTTCTTATGTTCTAGTTAGGCCCCATTTAGATTATGCAGTTCAGTTTTGGTCGCCATATTATAGAATGGATATAAATTCACTTGAACGTGTCCAGCGTAGGATGACTAAGTTAATTCCCCAAATTAGAAATCTTTCATATGAAGAAAGATTAACAAAGCTTAAGTTGCATTCACTGGAAAGGCGAAGAGTTAGGGGTGACATGATAGAGGTTTACAAGTGGATGAATGGACATAACCGGGGGGGATATTAATAGGGTATTAAAAGTATCAACACAGGACAGAACACGAAACAATGGATATAAATTGGATAAGTTTAGATTTAGGAAAGACTTGGGTAAATACTGGTTCAGTAACAGGGTTGTTGATTTGTGGAACCAATTGCCGCGTAACATTGTGGAGGTGGGGTCCCTCGATTGTTTCAAGCACGGGTTGGACAAGTATATGAGTGGGATTGGGTGGTTATAGAATAGGAGCTGCCTCGTATGGGCCAATAGGCCTTCTGCAGTTACCTTTGTTCTTATGTTCTTATACCCATTGTTTCGTGTTCTGTCTTGTGTTGATACTTTTAATACCCTATTAATATCCCCTTTGTTATGTCCATTCACCCACTTGTAAACCTCTATCATGTCACCCCTAACTCTTTGCCTTTCCAGTGAATGCAACTTAAGCTTTGTTAATCTTTCTTCATATGAAAGATTTCTAATTTGGGGAATTAACTTAGTCATCCTACGCTGGACACGTTCAAGTGAATTTATATCCATTCTATAATATGGCGACCAAAACTGAACTGCATAATTTAAATGGGGCCTAATTAGAGCAAGGTATAGCTTAAGAACCACACCAGGTGTCTTGTTACTAACGCTGCGATTAATAAATCCAAGTGTCCGATTTGCCTTATTACGAACATTTATGCATTGATCCTTTTGTTTTAAATTCTTACTAATCATAACTCCCAGATCCCTTTCGCAATTCGACTTCGCAATCTCAACACCATCTAGCTCGTATCTTGTAACCCTATCATCACCACCTAACCTTAGAATTTTACATTTTTCAGCATTAAACTGCATCTGCCAATCCTTCGACCATTTCAAAACCCTATCTAGATCAACTTGAAGTGATAGTGAGTCCTCCTCCGAATTAATTTCCTTACCGATTTTCGTATCATCGGCAAATTTGCAAATGTTGCTACTCAAACATGAATCTAAATTATTTATATATATTATAAACAACAGAGGTCCCAGGACAGAGCCCTGAGGCACCCCACTTACAACATTTTCCCACTCTGACTTGACTTCATTTATACTAACTCTCTGTTTCCTTTGGTATAGCCATGCCCTAATCCAGCTTAATATAGCACCCCCAATACCATGAGATTCTATCTTTTTAATCAGTCTTTCATGTGGCACTGTATCAAAAGCTTTGCTAAAGTCAAGGTACACAACATCGCAATCCTTACCACTATCAACTTAAATGGGGCGACATTAAAAGTAAGATTGGATAAGTTTAGATTTAGGAAAGACTTGGGTAAATACTGGTTCAGTAACAGGGTTGTTGATTTGTGGAACCAATTGCCGCGTAACATTGTGGAGGTGGGGTCCCTCGATTGTTTCAAGCACGGGTTGGACAAGTATATGAGTGGGATTGGGTGGTTATAGAATAGGAGCTGCCTCGTATGGGCCAATAGGCCTTCTGCAGTTACCTTTGTTCTTATGTTCTTATGTAACTGCCTCAACAATGCTAGAATAAAAAGATAACAAATTTGTTAAACATGAACGGCCATTTATAAAACCATGTTGCGACTCAATTATTAATTTATGTTTTTCAAGATGAAGACGAATTTTATTTGCTATTATAGATTCGAGTAACTTTCCCACAATAGACGTTAGGCTAATTGGTCAATAGATAGACGCAAGTGATCTATCTCCTTTCTTCAAAAACTGGTATCACATTAGCAAATTTCCAAAACTCTGGCACTCTGCCTGACTCTATTGATTTATTAAATATGGTTGACAGTGGGTCACAAAGCTCCTCTTTGCATTCTTTAAGCACCCTGGCAAACACTTCATCCGGCCCTGGGGATTTGTTTGGTTTGAGTTTTACTATTTGTTTAAGAACATCCTCCCTGGTAACTGCTAAACTCGTCAACCTGTCCTCGTCCCCACCCACATAGACTTGTTCGGCTGAAGGCATATTGTTAAGTTCCTCTTTAGTAAATACAGATACAAAATATTTATTAAAAATACTACTCATCTCTTCATCACTATCTGTTATTTGACCTGTCTCAGTTTTTAATGGACCTATCCTTTCCCTAGTCTTAGTACGATATAACAGAAAAAACCCTTTAGGATTTGTCTTTGCTTGCCCTGCTATGCGAACTTCATAGTTTCGTTTTGCTTTCCTTATCTCTTTTTTAACATTTCTAACCAGTTGTACGAATTCCTGTTCTAAAGTGACCTCCCCATTTTTAATCCTTTTGTACCAAGCTCTCTTTTTACCTATAAGGTTCTTCAAATTCTTTGTTATCCACTTTGGGTCATTAGTATTCGATCTATTCAATTTGTATGGTATACTACGTTCCTGTGCTTTGTTTAGAATATTCTTAAATAAGTTATATATTGAATCCACATCGAAATCCCCATTTAAGTCACCTATCGTGACTTAAATGTCTAAGAAATAAAAAGTCTAAGAAATAAAATTAACGAATTAAATGCTCTTGTCTGCACAGAAAAAATAGATATTATTGCACTTACCGAAACGTGGATGAATGTAGAAAATAGAGAACTATTAGCTGAATATCAAATATATGGATTTAAACTATTTCACACAGATAGATATATTAGACGAGGAGGTGGAGTAGCCATATATGTTAGGGACAATTTGAAATGTAGTCTCAAAGAGGGAATCAAAACAGAGCCACACACAGAAACTATTTGGATTGAATTAAACGAAAAAGCTAATAATATTATAATAGGAGTAATATATAGGCCACCAAATTTAGACAGAATGGAAGCAAAGCATCTATGGGATGAAATATCTAGAGCATCTAGATCTAACAGTATTTATGTCATGGGTGACTTTAATTTTAGCGGAATAAACTGGTTGAACAAAACAGGGAATAGTGAAGCAGAAGATTTTCTAGAATTAATTGACGATTGCTTTCTTACGCAACACATTAAGGAACCAACACGGGAAAATAATATTTTAGATTTAGTGTTAACTAACAGGGAAACGCAAATTAATGACATCGAAATAGGGAGTGAGCTAGGGAGCAGTGATCACAAAGAAATCAGATTTAGCATAGAATGGAATAGACCAGTAGGAGAAAATTCTGTTAAAGTGCCAGATTTTCGTAAAGCTGATTTTAATAGCCTAAGAAATTTTTTGGGTCAAATTGATTGGAAAGTCTTGGGTATGGGGTGTGGGCCGGTCTTGGAGCGAGACATGAACCCAGCGATAGGTGACTTAAATGGGGATTTCGATGTGGATTCAATATATAACTTATTTAAGAATATTCTAAACAAAGCACAGGAACGTAGTATACCATACAAATTGAATAGATCGAATACTAATGACCCAAAGTGGATAACAAAGAATTTGAAGAACCTTATAGGTAAAAAGAGAGCTTGGTACAAAAGGATTAAAAATGGGGAGGTCACTTTAGAACAGGAATTCGTACAACTGGTTAGAAATGTTAAAAAAGAGATAAGGAAAGCAAAAAGAAACTATGAAGTTCGCATAGCAGGGCAAGCAAAGACAAATCCTAAAGGGTTTTTTCAGTTATATCGTACTAAGACTAGGGAAAGGATAGGTCCATTAAAAACTGAGACAGGTCAAATAACAGATAGTGATGAAGAGATGAGTAGTATTTTTAATAAATATTTTGTATCTGTATTTACTAAAGAGGAACTTAACAATATGCCTTCAGCCGAACAAGTCTATGTGGGTGGGGACGAGGACAGGTTGACGAGTTTAACAGTTACAAGGGAGGATGTTCTTAAACAAATAGTAAAACTCAAACCAAACAAATCCCCAGGGCCGGATGAAGTGTTTGCCAGGGTGCTTAAAGAATGCAAAGAGGAGCTTTGTGACCCACTGTCAACCATATTTAATAAATCAATAGAGTCAGGCAGAGTGCCAGAGTTTTGGAAAGTTGCTAATGTGATACCAGTTTTTAAGAAAGGAGATAGATCACTTGCGTCTAACTATCGACCAATTAGCCTAACGTCTATTGTGGGAAAGTTACTCGAATCTATAATAGCAAATAAAATTCGTCTTCATCTTGAAAAACATAAATTAATAATTGAGTCGCAACATGGTTTTATAAATGGCCGTTCATGTTTAACAAATTTGTTATCTTTTTATTCTAGCATTGTTGAGGCAGTTGATAGTGGTAAGGATTGCGATGTTGTATACCTTGACTTTAGCAAAGCTTTTGATACAGTGCCACATGAAAGACTGATTAAAAAGATAGAGTCTCATGGTATTGGGGGTGCTATATTAAGCTGGATTAGGGCATGGCTATACCAAAGGAAACAGAGAGTTAGTATAAATGGAATCAAGTCAGAGTGGGAAAATGTTGTAAGTGGAGTGCCTCAAGGCTCTGTCCTGGGACCTCTGTTGTTTATAATATATATAAATGATTTAGATTCAGGTTTGAGTAGCAACATTTGCAAATTTGCCGATGATACGAAAATCGGTAGGGAAATTAATTCGGAGGAGGACTCACTATCACTTCAAGTTGATCTAGATAGGGTTTTGAAATGGTCAAAGGATTGGCAGATGCAGTTTAATGCTGATAAATGTAAAGTTCTGAGGTTAGGTAATGATGATAGAGTTACAAGATACGAGCTAGATGGTGTTGTGATTGCGAAGTCGGATTGCGAAAGGGATCTGGGAGTTATGATTAGTAAGAATTTAAAACAAAAGGATCAATGCATAAATGTTCGTAATAAGGCAAATCGGACACTTGGATTTATTAATCGCAGCGTTAGTAACAAGACACCTGGTGTGGTTCTCAAGCTATATCTTGCTCTAGTTAGGCCCCATTTAGATTATGCAGTTCAGTTTTGGTCGCCATATTATAGAATGGATATAAATTCACTTGAACGTGTCCAGCGTAGGATGACTAAGTTAATTCCCCAAATTAGAAATCTTTCATATGAAGAAAGATTAACAAAGCTTAAGTTGCATTCACTGGAAAGGCGAAGAGTTAGGGGTGACATGATAGAGGTTTACAAGTGGATGAATGGACATAACCGGGGGGATATTAATAGGGTATTAAAAGTATCAACACAGGACAGAACACGAAACAATGGGTATAAATTGGATAAGTTTAGATTTAGGAAAGACTTGGGTAAATACTGGTTCAGTAACAGGGTTGTTGATTTGTGGAACCAATTGCCGCGTAACATTGTGGAGGTGGGGTCCCTCGATTGTTTCAAGCACGGGTTGGACAAGTATATGAGTGGGATTGGGTGGTTATAGAATAGGAGCTGCCTCGTATGGGCCAATAGGCCTTCTGCAGTTACCTTTGTTCTTATGTTCTTATGTTCTTATCGCTGGGTTCATGTCTCGCTCCACGACCGGCCCACACCCCATACCCAAGACTTTCCAATCAATTTGTAACTGCAGAGGTCCTATTGGCCCATACGAGGCAGCTCCTATACATTTCCACCCAATCTTATTCATATACCCTATGCTTAAAACAACCAAGGGATCCCACCTAAAGTATTAGTTTACAATAATAGTTTTAATAAATAGCTCTTATTCTAATTTTATACACAACAGCAATTATGAAACCCTATAGCTTGATATCGAACTATAATCCACAAGTAGTTACCACACATCTGGCAGCAAAGCGGATTAGTAGCTTTGTTCATAGGCTAGTCAACTGTCCTCACATCCATCAAATAGCTATCCAAATGTCGCACCTCAATTCATCCATCTAGCAACTCAGCTGGATGTTAGCCACTATATTCATAGGCTAATCATTTCTACACCTCAAAAAAATCCTACTCTTGCTACGCAAATCAGCTAACCTGTTTCTAAACCAACACTCGCAAATACAATCATATTTACCTACACATACTCAACATCCCATACATTCATAGAGAATAGCCAAGTTTTTTGCCCCCATTAATCAGTTGTAATTTATGTCATACACAAAAATTACAGCATTTACACGCCAAATATGTCATTTATGCACAAAATATATTATTTACACTCAAAATATACCATCACACCAAAAAATATGACATTTACATACAAAATATGGCTGTTGCACGCAAAAATATACCATTTACACAATATTGCATGTACGCTCAGAGTATGACATTTACACAAAGTATGGTATTTGCACAAATATTTCAAAACGCTTATGCATTTAGACAATCAAAAATGCGCTTTCACTAAAATTACACAATTTCATATACATAATTTTCACAAAATACCTATACATTGTCTCATAAACCAAAATACACTTACACCATTAAGATCTATTTTTTCAGATTACAGAGCTTACACAAAATACACAATTTGCACACAAAAATACAGTTGCACCAGTTTCACTTCAACAAATTAAAAACACAGCTTGCATAAATGCACTATTAGCACAAAAATTATTATAAAACATGGACAATTATCACACAATTTGTGTAATTATTATACATCTTTGCACAATTAATACAAGAAAACTTGCTATATAATTACTCAACTTGCACAATGACAATCAATGCACAAAGGTATAAATAAACAATTCAAACAAACAAAGGCATAAATTAAACAAATTGTGCAATTACACAACATGCGCAATTAATACACAACTTTCACAAATATTGCACATCTTTCATAATTATTACACAACTTGCACAAATACATATCTAGCACAAGTACGTACAATACATAACTACCCCTAATATGAAAATACACAACTAGCATAAATAAATGATTTACACAAATACAATTGCGACATTTACACAACTTGCTCAAAAATAAATTCAATACACTACTTACCAAAATACGAACAATACATAACTAGCACATATTCATTAAATACACAATTACGCAATTTCCACAAATACACATACAAAACATATACAATTAATACATACAACTTGCACAAAACAATAAACAATTTATAGAAATATAATCAATACATAATTGCAATAATCATACAACTTATGCAAAATACATAATCTGCACAATTAATACTCAAGAATATTAATTGTGCTGTATATGTACAAATACAAACACAACCAACTAGGTCAAACAATACACAATTTGCATGATATTTTTCTGGGTATATTTAGGACATTAATTATAATATGCTGAGTTTAACCAACTCCCGAAAAGTCAGAATTTCACATATAAAAATGGTACATATGACTTCCGATGAGCTCAATATAAAACACATTCTTTTTTCATTAAAATTTCATCATTATTAGTGCTAAACTATTCATCTAACATATGTCCACTGTTTTTAATGTCTTATTAATACCTTCCTTGTTACATCCTCTCCAATCAGACCACCCATATTTATGTATTTATGAAAACCATCTAACAGACTTATTTGTTCTAGCCTTAGTTATGTTAGGGCAGGTGGGGTTAGGTGAAGTCGGTATTTTCTATGATAATTTTAGGCACATTTGCTATATCTTATCAAAATGCATCCTGTTAAAACTTAAATTCGTCTAAATCTATCAAAAATATACTTATACTATGCAAATTTAACTAAATTCAACCTAGCAAAAGCTAAACTAACTAAATATGAGCATCCCATATCCTCACATACAAGCCTATGTCGCCTCTGTCCATACATTGCATGAGTCTGCCATATAGCTCGACCCTCAAATAGGAAAATTTACACTGTTTCATAAACATGCTAGTTCATTACCCCTAAGATATTATATATGTCCTTCCCTACACGACCTCACCTAGCATATCCAAACCTAGATTTAGTTCAAGTTGGTGAAATTTAAGCTATGCCACTTAAATTCGAGCTAATTTAAAGCAATTTCCACCAAATATACCCAAATGTTGTGTAACATAGCACTGAGAAAGCCCATTTTTACCCACATTTTCTCCTGTTCCATACTACCCTACACAACCTCACCTAACCTAGCATATCCAAACCTAGATTTGGTGAACGTCAGGGAAATGTAAGCTATCCCACATAACTTCGACCTAATTTAAGACAAATCCCACCAAATATACCCAAATGTTGTGTATCATAGCACAGCCAAAGCCCATTTTTACCTACATTTTCTCCTATTCTATCCTACCCTACGCAACCTCACCTAACCTAACCTAGCATATCCAAACCTAGATTTGGTTAAAGTTGATGAAATTTAAGCTATTCCCACCTAAATTTTACCTAATTTAAGACAATTTCCACCAAATATACCCAAAAACGTTTTGGAACATAGCACGGGCAAAGCTCATTTTACCTGAGTTTTCACCTATTCCAACCTGCCCTAGACAACCCTACCCAGCCTCTCCTGGCATATCCAAAGTCAGATTTGATTATAGTTGGCAAAATTTATGCCTTTCCCACCTAATTTAAGCCAATTTCCACCGAATATACCCAAATGTTTTGTATCTTAGCATAGCCAAAGTTCATTTCACCCAAGTTTTCACCTATTCCATCTTACCTTACACAGCCTTACCTAACCTGACCTAGCATATCCCAAGCTAGATTTGATTAAAGTTCGTGAAATTTATGCTTACTCACCTAAATTTAACCTAATTTAAGACAAATTCTACCCAATATACCCAAAATGTTTTGTTACATAGCTCAGCCAAAGACCATTTTAGCCAAGTTTTCACATATTCCAACCTACCCTACAAAGCCTTACCTAACCCTGACCTAGCACATTTGATTAAAGTTGGGGAAATTTAAGCTATCGCCACCAAATTGGAGACAATTTCCACCAAATATGCCACCAAAAATTTAGTTAATATAGTAACTAAATTATAGTTATTATACTATATATTTTTATAATACTAATTATATTATATATTTAAGGTAGGAATATATTTTCACATATAAACCTAACATTCCCTAATTTAACCCTATACTATAATTTCGAGGTAAAGGGGGGTCTAAACCCTCTGGTTATGGGTAAGGATAAGGAAAATTGGGTAAATGGTAATTAAATAGTTTTGGTGAGTTATATCCCTTTTTAACTAAGGTTAGGTTAAGGATGGTTAAGTTGAACTGATGTAGAGAAAATTTCCATTATTATCATATTTTCCATTAACCTCCCTCCCCCAGGTAATAAAGGTTAG
>NC_091180.1:35959614-36029614 GCF_040958095.1 Procambarus clarkii | reverse complement strand
GAAGCCATGACAATCATTCTTGGAGTTCCAAGACCTTCCAAAAGTCAAATCTACGAGAGGAGTTGTCCCTTCCCAGTGTTAAAAGCAGAATTCAGGAGCTGAATGCTAAGCTTGCAATTAGGATAGCCAGAGATCCCCATTACAATGATATTGCCAAGAAAAAACTGAGCTCTGTACTACCTTCAGGGGGAAACAGGAGAAGCAAAAAATGGCATCACAGAGCAGTCTGCTACCTTGAAGAGCTTCACCTGCTTGAGCAAGCCCGTGAGCTCCTGCCTGTAGAGAGGTTACCTCCCTGGGAGGATGACTCATGCAAGATCATTATCAATGAAATGGCAACGAAAAAATCCAACATGATACCACAAGGAATGAGGCACAAGTATCTCGAGGAAATTTATAAAGAAGCCGGAGATGAACTAGATCAAATCTACACTGACGGGTCATCTAATCCTATCAATGGCAGGGCTGGTGCAGCATACACGGTAATCAAGGATAATACTTTCCAACGCAGAAATGAAGAAAAAGCACATATTGAGAACTATGCCTCTTCAACGCAAGCAGAGCTAACTGCCATTGTTATGGCGTTAAGGTTTCTTGAACGGAACACTAATGGTGCAGTGATTTGCACCGATTCAAAAGCAGCACTGCAAAGCCTAAGTAAAAATCAGGCAGAAAATCTTGCAATAGTCGCTGAAATTAAGAGAGCTGTGAGAGTACTTACCAATCAGGGAAGAGTCATCAAGTTTCTGTGGAACCCCTCCCATGTTGGAATATGTGGGAATGAACGAGCAGATGTGCTGGCTGCTGAAGGCGCTGAAGGAGACCATATTGAATACTTCATACCCAAGACTCAACTACAAATTAGAGGTATTATCAGGCAACATCACCGTGACAAGGTAACTAAGGAAAGGAGGATAGAAGCACAAACCAGTGAATCTGTACGATGGTACAACATGGTTGCAGCTGGCAATCCCAATCACCATGGCCGAAGAGGAGGACGACGAGGGAGAGAATCAGTAATAGCGAGAATCCGTCTTGGATACAAATATCCATGGAGATTTGGAATGGAAACAACAGTTGATCAGCGAAGTTGCAGAATCTGTGGTGAGAGTGATGGACACCGCCTTGACCACTATCTACGTGAATGTGGACAACTGAGAGACATTAGGAATATGTTTAGAATAATAAACCCCACATTGTTTGAGTTAGGAAAACACTATTTGTCAAATATTGATACTGTTCTTAAAAGATTTCCCCATTTTGCACTCGCAAGATAACGTAAGCTTTTAAGGGTTGATAAATGTTAATCTTCTTGTTTGAGGAGCTGTTCACTTGAGACAGTTAAGCAAGTCCCAGCTGTGTCTGGGTACAAGTGACAGGATGAACAACCCAGCGGGTTTTCTTCCTATTGGGAAGTGTTGTTCATTCTGCTATGGCGGTATGTTCACTCACAAGATGAGTGGCGCTACCCAATAAACTCGCCCCTCGGGGCAAAATTTAAAAAATTTAAAATTTAGGTGCATACTCGTACTCGTCAGCATCCTTACTATCCATACCCAATCCCTGAAGGTATCATTGTGCCTTACTCAGCACAGCAGATTTACACTCCACCAGCACAGCAGCTACGAGATCTGCCACCATACACAGCTGCCTTCTCAAGCAACTTGCAGACATGAGGAGTCAATCGATCAGCATATTGTCTGCCTACATCAGGGGCTTCATTACCAATGTTGGCGACCTCACACACAGCTTTGTGAACACTCATCGCCCTGATGTGGTTGTTGTGCTAGAAACATTTCTAGATAACAGGACCCCTGAGAACTTTGCTACAATTGTCGGTTATACCTCCTGGCTGTGCCGAGATAGGCATGGTCAAGTTGGGGGTGTTGCAGTGTGCATCAGCAAATCTGTGCATGCTCAACTCATTGATGTGGTCATCCCTGGTCATCTTGAAATTATATTCTTCAAAATTTGCTTAAATCCTGGTACCTCAATTCTCTTATGTGCAATGTACAGACCTCAATGGCAGGGTGCTTCCCCGATCAACTTCCTGATGGACAACCTAGACTCTGCTAATGCAGCACAACTGTCACCACATTATAATAGTTGGTGACCTCAACCAGTATCTTATACAGAGGAATTTTGATGAACTCTTAGCAGTTTTCAACCTTGAAAATTCTGTGAACTTTCCTACCCACTTGTCAGGCTCGTCCTTCGACCCTGTCGTAACTGACTTTCCTGCAAGTATTGTTCATTGCAGACCTATGGGATATGTTGGTTCTTCAGACCACCAGACTATCTTTACTACACTGGCTATCCCGACAGATCGAGGTGAAAAATCTGTTCGTACTACCTGGCTCTGGGACAGAGGGAACTGGCCATCCCTACGTTCAGAGCTTGAAGTAACTGATTGGAATGCCTTGCTCCAGGGGGACGTGAACAGCCATGAAAACGCTTTCACCAGTCGTATACTGGACCTCCAGCATAGGCAAATCCCTCAACCGCAGTATGTGACCATGCCCACTGATCAGCCTTGGTTTGGATATCGCTGCCAGATGGCAGCTGAAGCCAAAAACAAGGCTGGAGGAGATTTAAACTGCATCCCTCAGTTCTTAACAGAAACATTCATAGACAATTTTGTCGAATAATGAAAGAAGTTAAAAGTGGGCTAAATCCTGATGGGAATCCGAAACTCGAAGAAAACTTGCATCTGGAAGGATTGGATCCAAGGTCTGGTGATCTTTGGTGAATGATCGACAGGGATACTCATCTGAGGACACAATCCCGCCTCTAAACAGAGAAGATGGTACGGTGGCAACCAACAATCGGAAGGCTGACCTAGTGGCAAACCACTTTGCTACAAATATGCAGGTCCCTCATCCTGAACGTCAGCCTCCACGTCTTGCCCCATGCTTTGTGTCTAGGATGACTGAAGTGGTTATAGAGCAGGATGAAGTTCTCCATCTCCTTAAAACGCTAGACACAAGCAAAGCTGTGGGGCCAGATAAGGTCAGTCCACGACAACTACGCAGCTGCGCTGACCTGTTGACTCCATCTCTCTCGTGCCTCTTCCAACTCTGCCTAGTTCATGGAATTTGGCCCTCCTTATGGAAGAAGGCAAACGTTGTTCCAGTGCACACTAAAAAGAGCCGCTCAGTAGTTGCTAACTACAGACCAGTGTCATTGCTCTCCATTACTAGCAAGATCCTAGAATCATTAATTGCTCAGCTAATTATATAATTTTTTGACCGTCATCGGCTAATTTGTGATCGACAGTACGGTTTTAGAAAAGGCCGATCTGCTGCTGATCTCTTACTAAATCTCTCCTGTAAGTGGCATCAGTCACTGGATGAGTCCAAGATCAACTGAGTTGTTGTTCTAGATATAGCAGGAGCCTTTGATCGGGTTTGGCACTCTGGATTAGTAGTGAAGCTTCAAGCTTTAGGTATTGCAGGCTCCATCTTAGTGTTTTTAAAAGACTACCTTCAAGAACGGACTCTAAGGGTTGTCCTCAATGAAGCAGAGTCCGATAGCCACTAAAATGGTGCCAGCGTTCCACAGGGTAGTGTTCTTGGCCCTCTGCTGTGGAAAGTTTATTTCAACGATCTACTTCATCTCATTCCTAAAGCTCAAGCCTATGCTGATGACTGTACTCTAACCTTTACATACAGAAAGGAGGAAATGCCAACTGCTGCAAGAATCATTAATCACTACCTTTCAGCAATTTCTACCTGGGTTAGGAGATGGCAGGTCACATTTGCGGCTGAGAAGACACAAGCGATGATGATAACTAGACTGCAAATGGCGAATCAGACGGAATTGCAAATGGGGGGCAAACCCCTAGAGTTCACAGATGAATTGGACATTTTGGGAATGAAGTTCGACTCTTCAGTGACAATGAAGAGCCATGTGCTAATCCTAGCTAAAAAGGCAGCCAGGAAACTTACAGCTCTACGGCGCATCTCACATCTTCTTGACAGCAAGGGATGCAAAATCTTATATAAAGTACAAGTTCGCTCCCATCTAGAGTGTGCACCCCTTTCCTGGATTGCCTGCCCCCCATCTTTAGTCAGACTGTTGGACAAAGTAGAGAGACGGGCAAGGAGGTTTATCTCTTGTCATGACCAAGTCTGGTGGGAACGGTCTGAACATCAGACCCTGCAACACCGTCGTGACGTTGTTGGTCTTACTGTTATGTACAAGGCCAACATCCTCAAAGTTCCGCACCTGGCCCAACTCCGTGGAGTAACAGTAGTACCCACTCGTAACACTAGGCTCTCAACCTTCAACAGTCTCATGCTGGAAGTGCCATTCTCAAGAACATCACTCCATCAGCGATTATTCATTCAGAGGCTTACTCGCATCTGGAACTTGTTCGATCAACAGGTTGATACATGGGATATCAGGTCAACTGATCACATGAAGACTCTGGCACTACAGGCTCATCCTGTTCCTTATATGATTGTTACCTAATGTTTTTTGATGAATAAAGACTTTTCCTTCTGATGCACATAACAGGTTCATGATATATGAGGGCCTCTGGGAGTAGGTTTCTACTTAGCTTCCATAGGTTCCTTACATGATAGTTCCCTATGTGTTAGTTTCAAGGTATATTCTCCTTAAATAAATGAGGTTCTAGGTGTAGGTTTCAGATGAGCTGAGGCAGGATAACAGCTCATGATTGCAGTTTCACTAGGTATGTTATTAGACATCCCTTATGAATCCTAGTCTTAGTTAAAAAAAAAAAGAAGAGAAAGGGAGAGAGAATGAGGGAGAGAGGGGTGTGTGTGTGTGCGTGTGTGTGTGTACACACCTAATTGTGCTTGCGGGGGTTAAACTCTGCTCTTTCAGCCCGCCTCTCAACTGTCAATCAACTGTTTCTACTTCTACAATTTTTTTTCACACCACACACACACCCACATCAGGAAGCAGCCCGTGACAGCTGACTAACTCCCAGGTACCTATTTACTGCTAGGTAACAGGGGGGAATAGGGTGAAAGAAACTTTGCCCATCGTTTCTCTCAGGCGCCTGGGACAGAACCCGGGACCACAGAATTACGTGTCCAGCATGCTGTCCGCTCGGCCACCGGCTCCCTTGTGTGTGTGTGTGGTTTACTTAAGCGTTTTTACCTATGTGTAGTTACAGGATGAGAGCTACGCTCGTGGTGTCCCGTCTTCCCAGCACTCTTTGTCATATAACGCTTTGAAACTACTGACGGTCTTGGCCTCCACCACCTTCTCACCTAACTTGTTCCAACCGTTTACCACTCTGTTTGCGAAAGTGAATTTTCTTATATTTCTTCGGCTTATGTGTTTAGCTAGTTTAAATCTATGACCTCTTTTTCTTAAAGATCCAGGTCTCAGGAAATCTTCCCTATCGATTTATCAATTCCTGTTACTATTTTGTATGTAGTGATCATATCACCTCTTTTTCTTCTGTCTTTTAGTTTTGGCATATTTAATACCTCTAACCTCTCCTCGTAGCTCTTGCCTTTCAGTTCTGGAAGCCACTTAGTTGCGTGTCTTTGCACCTTTTCCAGTTTGTTGATGTGTTTCTTAAGATATGGGCACCACACAACTGCTGCATATTCTAGCTTTGGCCTAACAAAAGTCGTGAACAATTTCTTTAGTATATCGCTATCCATGTATTGAATTAAAAGCAATTCTGAAGTTAGAAAGCGTGGCATAGGCTCCTCGCACAATATTCTTTATGTAGTCCTCAGGTGATAGTTTTCTATCTAGAACCACCTCTAGATCTCTTTCTTTATCAGAATTCTTTAAAGATTTCTCACATAATATATAGGTTGTATGGGGTGTATGTTCTCCTATTCCATAATCCATAACATGGCATTTAATAACATTAAATTCCATTTGCCAAGTGGTGCTCCATATACTTATTTTGTCCAGGTCATCTTGAAGTGAAGGGCATGACAATCATCTAAGTTTCTTATCCTCGCTATTTATTATCTTAGCATCATCAGCAAACATGTTCATATAATTCTGCATACCAACTGGTAGATCATTTATGTAGACAATAAACATCACTGGTGCAAGAACTGAACCCTGTGGTACTCCACTTGTGACATTTCTCCAGTCCGATACATTGCCTCTGATCATTGCCCTCATTTTTGTTTCAGTCAGAAAATTTCTCATCCATGTTAGAAGCTTACCTGTCACCCCTCTAATATTTTCCAGTTTCCAGAACAACCTCTTATGTGGAACTCTATCGAAAGCCTTTTTTAGGTCCAGATAGATGCAGTCAACCCAACCATCTCTTTCCTGTAATATCTTTGTTGCTCGATCATAGAAACTGAGTAAATTCGATACACAGGATCTTCCAGATCGAAAACAACACTGTCTGTCTGATATTATATCATTTCTCTCCAGGTGTTCTACCCATTTAGTTTTAATTATTTTTCCAATATTTTGACTATTACACTTGTCAATGATACAGGTCTATAATTAAGGGGAGTCTTCCCTGCTTCCACTTTTGTAGATTGGGACTATGTTAGCCTTTTTCCACACATCAGCTGCAACTCCTGTAAACAGGGATGCCTGAAAAATCAGTTTTTTATAATTAATCAAGTGAAATGTTGATCTCAGGTTCACATTCTCTCAGAACCCATGGTGAAACTTCATCTGGACCAACTGCTTTGTTCTTATTTAGCTCCTTTAGCATTTTTTTTCACTTGTGTGTGTGTGTGCGTGAGTGTGTGTGTGTGTGTGTGTGTGTGTGTGTGTGTGTGTGTGTGTGTGTGTGTGTGTGTGTGTGTGTGTATACTCACCTATTTGTACTCACCTATTTGTGCTTGCAGGACCGAGCATTGACTCTTGGATCCCGCCTTTCCAGCTATCGGTTGTTTACAGCAATGACTCCTGTCCCATTTCCCTATCATACCTAATTTAAAAATTATGAATAGAGTTTGCTTCCACAACCTGTTCCCCAAGTGCATTCCATTTTTCCACTACTCTCACGCTAAAAGAAAACTTCCTAACATCTCTGTGACTCATCTGAGTTTCCAGTTTCCACCCATGTCCCCTCGTTCTGTTATTATTACGTGTGAACATTTCATCTATTTCCACTTTGTCAATTCCCCTGAGTATTTTATATGTCCCTATCATATCTCCTCTCTCCCTCCTTTTCTCTAGTGTCGTAAGTTTCAGTTCCTTCAGACGCTCTTCATATCCCATCCCTCGTAACTCTGGGACAAGCCTCGTGGCAAACCTCTGAACCTTCTCCAGTTTCTTTATGTGTTTCTTCAGGTGGGGGCTCCATGATGGCGCGGCATACTCTAAGACGGGTCTCACGTAGGCAGTGTAAAGTGCCCTAAAAGCCTCCTCATTTAGGTTTCTGAATGAAGTTCTAATTTCGCCAATGTAGAGTACGCTGCTGTCGTTATCCTATTTATATGTGCCTCAGGAGTTAGATTAGGTGTCACATCCACTCCCAGGTCTCTTTCTCGAATCGTTACAGGTAGGCTGTTCCCCTTCATTGTGTACTGTCCCTTTGGCCTCCTATCACCTGATTCCATTTCCATATCTTTACATTTACTGGTGTTAAACTCCAGTAGCCATTTCCCTGACCATCTCTGCAACGTGTTTAAGTCCTCTTGGAGGATCCTACAATCCTCGTCTGTCACAACTCTTCTCATTAATTTTGCGTTATCCGCAAACATTGCCATGTATGATTCCACTCCTGTAAACATATCATTTACGTAAATTAGAAAGAGGATTGGTCCCAGCACCGATCCTTGAGGTACTCCACTTGTTACTGTTCGCCAGTCCGACTTCTCGCCCCTTACCATTACCCTCTGGCTCCTTCCTGTTAGGTAGTTCTTCACCCATACTAGGGCCTTTCCGCTTACTCCTGCCTGCCTCTCAAGTTTGTATAGCAGTCTCATGTGCGGTACTGTATCAAAGGCCTTTTGGCAGTCAAGAAATATGCAGTCTGCCCAGCCTTCTTTGTCCTGCCTTACCCTTGTTACTTTATCATAGAATTCTAAAAGGTTTGTTAGGCATGATTTCCCTGTCCAGAACCCATGTTGGTGCTTGTTTACAAACCCAATGCTCTCCAAGTGCTCAAGAAGTCTTAGCCTAATTATTCTTTCAAGTATTTTGCAGGGGATGCTTGTCAGTGATACGGGTCTGTAGTTAAGTGCCTCCTCCCTATCACCTTTCTTGAAAATCGGTACGACATTTGCCTCCTTCCAGCAACTGGGCAATTCTCCCGACATAAGTGACTCATTAAAGATCATTGCCAGAGGCACGCTGAGAGCCTGCACTGCCTCTTTAAGTATCCACGGTGATACTTTGTCTGGTCCAACAGCTTTATTTGCATCCAGTGTTGTCAACTGTTTCATTACCTCCTCTGCTGTCACCTCTATATCTGATAGTCTTTCATCTAGGGTAATCGCTTCTAACAATGGGTCTTGCTCAGGCTCGGTTGTGAACACGCCATGGAATTTTGCATTCAGTACCTCGCAGATTTCCTTGTCGCTTTCTGTATATGCCCCTCCTGTTTTCCTCAGTCATGTCACTTGGTCATTTACCGACATCTTCCTTCTTATATGGCTATGTAGTAATTTTGGTTGCTTTTTCGCTTTGACTGCAATATCATTCTCATAATTTCTTTCCGACACTCGTCTTATGTTAATGTAATCATTCCTAGCTTTGTTACATCTAATCCTGTTGTCCTGTCCTTAGTCTTCTGTACTTCCTCCACTCCCTCCTGCTTCTCTCCTTTGCTTCCTGACACTGTCTATTAAACCATGGGTTATTATATTCCCTCCTGCTTTTTTCCTTTATTGTTGGAATAAATCTCTCTTCAGCCTCCTTGCATTTCAATATGACTTGGTTCATCATACCTTGCACTGTTTTTCCTCTAAGTTCTTCCTCCCACTGCACTTCTCCCAGGTAGTCCCTTATTCTTCTGTAGTCCCCTTTTCTGTAATCAAGTCTCCTTTCCCGGACCTCTTGTCCTTTGGTCACAATTTTAAGCTCCATCATGTAGTCAAAGACTAGGACACAATGGTCACTGGCTCCTAGTGGTATTTCGTTGTTCCAACTGCTCGATGTCTTCTACATTCTGGGTGAAAATGAGATCTAATAGGTTGGGCGTATCCCCTCCTCTTTCCCTAGTATCTTCTTTCACATGCTGTGTTAGGAAATTCCTGTCAATAACGTCTACCAGCTTCGCTTCCCAGGTCTCCTCCCCGCCATGGGGATTCCTCGTTTCCCAATCTATCTCTCCGTGAATTAGGTCCCCTATGACCAGCAGCTTCGCTCTCATTCTATGCGCTATAGTTGCTGCCCTCTGCAGTTCATCTATACATGTCTTGTTGCTGTCCTCGTACTCCTGCCTGGGCCTTCTGCTGTTTGGTGGGGGATTGTAGAGTATCAAGATTACAATCTTCTTCCCATCCACTGTCAGAGTTTCATGTATGAAGCTCGTGCTTTCATTGGTACCCGGATTTTCCAGCTCATCAAACTTCCATTTCCGCTTTATTAGGAGTGCCACTCCTCCTACTTGTCTCTGTGTCCTTTCTTTTCTTATCACCTGGTACCCCTCTGGAAAGATTGCATCCGAGATCATGCCATTTATTTTAGTTTCCACTATTGCCACTATGTCTGGGTCTGCCTCACTAACTCTTTCTTTTATCTCTTCTGCTCTATTGGCTACCCTTGGGACTCTTCTTGGAAACTCGGGCGTCAGAGTTCCCCCTTTCACCGGGGGTCTGGGGGAAACTGGGGAGTGTCTGGGGGGCGAGTGGGGACTGTGGGGTGCTAGGGGGGTGCCTGGGAGTGTCTGGTAGGCGAATGGGGTCTGGGCATCTAGGGAGGGGTAGGACGGGCATAATGGGTCTGAAAGTTAGGGGTCTGAATAGCATAGGGGGGTTGAGAAATAGAATGAGACTGAGAGTCACATAGAGGTTGAGAGGTTGGGGGGGAGTGGGATATTGAGGGCTGAGAGGAGAATGGAGCATGGGTGCTGGGAGTGGAAGAGAGGGTGTATTAGTTAGGGGGGAATCGGGGGTAGGTGGGGGTTTTGGGGTAGAAGAGGGGAAGAGGGAGATGGGGGAAGGTGTTAGGGGGTCACAAGGTGAGGGGGTTAAATGTGGGCTGGAGTGTGTGTGTGTGTGTGTGTGTGTGTGTGTGTGTGTGTGTGTGTGTGTGTGTGTGTGTGTGTGTGTGTGTGTGTGTGTGTGTGTGTGTGTGTGTGTGTGTGTGTGTGTGTGTGTGTGTGTGTGTGTGTGTGTGTGTGTGTGCGTGTGTGTGTGTGTGTGTGTGTGTGTGTGTGTGTGTGTGTGTGTTTGTGTGTGTGTGTGTGTGTGTGTACTCACCTAGTTGTGTTTGCGGGGGTTGAGCTCTGGCCCTTTGGTCTTGCCTCTCAACCGTCAATCAACAGGTGTACAGATTCCTGAGCCTATTGGGCTCTATCATATCTACACTTGAAACTGAGTATGGAGTCAGCCTCCACCACATCACTTCCTAATGCATTCAATTTGTCAACCACTCTGACGCTAAAAAAGTTCTTTCTAATATCTCTGTGGCTCATTTGGGCACTCAGTTTCCACCTGTGTCCCCCTTATGCGTGTGCCCCTTGTGTTAAATAGCCTGTCTTTATCTACCCTATCAATTCCCTTGAGAATCTTGAATGTGGTGATCATGTGCCCCTTAACTCTTCTGTCTTCCATCGAAGTGAGGTTTAATCCCCGAAGTCTCTCCTCGTAGCTCATACCTCTCAGCTCGGGTACTAGTCTGGTAGCAAACCTTTGAACCTTTTCCAGTTTAGTCTTATCCTTGACTAGATATGGACTCCATGCTGGTGCTGCATTCTCCAGGATTGGTCTGACATATGTGGTATACAAAGTTCTGAATGATTCTTTACACAAGTTTCTGAATACCGTTCGTATGTTGGCCAGCCTGGCATATGCCGCTGATGTTATCCTCTTGATATGTGCTGCAGGAGGCAGGTCTGGCGTGATATCAACCCCCAAGTCTTTTTCTTTCTCTGACTCCTGAAGAATTTCCTCTCCCAGATGATACCTTGTATCTGGCCTCCTGCTCCCTACACCTATCTTCATTACATTACATTTGGTTGGGTTAAACTCTAACAACCATTTGTTCGACCATTCCTTCAGCTTGTCTAGGTCTTCTTGAAGCCTCAAACAGTCCTCTTCTGTTTTAAACCTTCTCATAATTTTAGCATCGTCCGCAAACATTGAGAGAAATGAATCGATACCCTCCGGGAGATCATTTACATATATCAGAAACAAGATAGGACCGAGTACAGAGCCCTGTGGGACTCCACTGGTGACTTCACGCCAATCGGAGGTCTCACCCCCCACCGTAACTCTCTGCTTCCTATTGCTTAGGTACTCCCTTATCCACTGGAGCACCTTACCAGCTACACCTGCCTGTCTCTCCAGCTTATGTACCAGCCTCTTATGCGGTACTGTGTCAAAGGCTTTCCGACAATCCAAGAAAATGCAGTCCGCTCAGCCCTCTCTTTCTTGCTTAATCTTTGTCACCTGATCGTAGAATTCTATCAAGGCTGTAAGGCAAGATTTACCCTCCCTGAACCCATGTTGGCGATTTGTCACGAAGTCCCTTCTCTCCAGATGTGTTACCAGGTTTTTTCTCACGATCTTCTCCATCACCTTGTATGGTATACAAGTCAAGGACAATGGCCTGTAGTTCAGTGCCTCTTGCCTGTTTCCCTTTTTGTATATTGGAATCACATTCGCCGTCTTCCATATTTCTGGTAGGTCTCCGGTCTCCAGTGACTTACTATACACTATGGAGAGTGGCAAGCAAAGTGCCTCTGCACACTCTTTCAGTATCCATGGTGAGATCCCATCTGGACCAACAGCCTTTCTAACATCCAAATCCAGCAGGTGGCTCTTGACCTCCTCTCTCGTAATTTCGAATTCTTCCAAGGCCGCCTGGTTTACCTCCCTTTCTCCTAGCACAGTGACCTCACCTTGTTCTATTGTGAAGACCTCCTGCAACCTCTTGTTGAGTTCTTCACACACCTCTCTGTCATTCTCTGTATACCTGTCCTCGCCTGTTCTAAGTTTCAATACCTGTTCTTTCACTGTTGTTTTCCTTCTGATGTGACTGTGGAGTAGCTTTGGTTAGGTCTTGGCTTTGTTTGCTATATCATTTTCAAAACTTTTCTCTGCTTCTCCTCTCACCCTGACGTACTCATTCCTGGTTCTCTGGTATCTCTCTCTGCTTTCTGGTGTTCTGTTATTCCGGAAGTTCCTCCACGCCCTTTTGTTCAGTTTCTTCGCTTCCATACATGCCCTATCATACCATGGATTCTTCTGTTACTTCTCGGATTTTTCCCTTTGGGCCGGGATGAACCTGTTTACTGCCTCCTGACACTTTTGGGTAACATAGTCCATCATACCCTGTACAGACTTATCTCTGAGGTCTGTGTCCCAAGGTATTTCATTTAGGAAACTTCTCATCTGTTCATAATTCCCCTTTCGGTATGCCAGCCTTTTGATTCCTAGTTCTTTTTGGGGGGAGATAATTCCTAGCGCTACCAGGTACTCAAAGTTCAATACATGGTGGTCACTCATTCCCAAGGGCGCTTCCATCTTAACTTCCCTTATATCCCACTCATTTAGGGTAAATTTCAAATGAAGCATTGCTGGTTCATCTTCTCCTCTCATTCTTGTTGGTTCTTTGATGTGCTGGCTTAGAAATTTTCTTGTTGCCACGTCCAGCAGCTTAGCTCTCCATGTTTCTGGTCCTCCATGCGGGTCTCTGTTCTCCAAATCGATCTTCCCATGGTTGAAGTCTCTCATAATTAGTAGTACAGATCCATTCCTGCTAGCAACTTAAGCTGCTCTTTCTATTATGTTAATGGTGGTCATGTTGTTTCTATCATATTCCTGTCTAGGAATATGTGTGTGTGTGTGTACTCACCTAATTGTACTCACCTAATTGTGCTTGCGGGGGTTGAGCTTTGGCTCTTTGGTCCCGCCTCTCAACTGTCAATCAACTGGTGTACAGATTCCTGAGCCTACTGGGCTCTATCATATCTACATTTGAAACTGTGTATGGAGTCAGCCTCCACCACATCACTTCCTAGTGCATTCCATTTATTAACTACTCTGACACTGAAAAAATTCTTTCTAACGTCTCTGTGGCTCATCTGGGTACTAAGTTTCCACCTGTGTCCCCTTGTTCGTGTCCCACCCGTGCTGAAGAGTTTGTCTTTGTCCACCCTGTCAATTCCCCTGAGAATTTTGTAGGTGGTTATCATGTCTCCCCTTACTCTTCTGTTTTCCAGGGATGTGAGGTTCAGCTCCTTTAGCCTTTCCTCGTAGCTCAATCCTCTCAGTTCCGGGACGAGCCTGGTGGCATACCGCTGAATCTTCTCTAACTTTGTCTTGTGTTTAACTAGGTATGGACTCCAGGCTGGAGCTGCATACTCCAGGATTGGTCTTACATAGGTGGTATACAGGGTTCTGAAAGATTCCTTACACAAGTTTCTGAAGGCAGTTCTTATGTTGGCCAGTCTAGCATATGCCGCTGATGATATTCTTTTGATGTGAGCCTCTGAGGACAGGTTCGGTGTGATATCAACCCCCAGATCCTTCTCTCTATTTGACTCTTGCAGGATTTCCCCTCCCAGATGATACCTTGTGTTCAGCCTCCTGCTCCCTTCGCCTAATTTCATCACCTTACACTTTCCCGAGTTGAACTTTAGCAGCCATTTTCTAGACCATTCCTCAAGTTTATCCAGGTCATCCTGTAGTCTCTGTCTATCTTCATCCGTCTTGATTCTTCTAATAATTTTTGCATCATCAGCAAACATCGAGAGGAATGAGTCTATACCCTCTGGAAGATCGTTCACATATATTAGAAACAGGATGGGTCCAAGTACTGAGCCCTGTGGGACTCCGCTGGTGACATCTCGCCACTCTGATGTCTCCCCCCTCACCGTTACTCGCTGTTTCCTGTTGCTTAAGTACTCCCTTATCCACTGGAGCACCTTCCCTTTTACTCCTGCCTGTTGCTCCAACTTTTTTATCAGCCTTTTATGGGGTTCTGGGCTTTTATGGTCAAAGGCTTTTTGGCAATCCAGGAAAATGCAGTCGGCCCACCCTTCTCTTTCCTGCCTAATTTTCGTTGCCTGGTCATAAAATTCTATTAAACCTGTGAGGCACGATTTACCATCTCTGAACCCATGTTGGTGGTGCGTTACAAAGTTATTTCCCGCCAGATGCTCTACGAGCCTTTTCCTCACGATCTTCTCCATCACCTTGCATGGTATACAAGTTAAGGAAACTGGCCTGTAATTCAGTGCCTCTTGCCTGTCACCCTTTTTGTATATTGGGACCACGTTAGCTGTCTTCCAACTTTCTGGTAAGTCTCCTGTTTCCAGTGACCTGTTATGTGTGTGTGTGTGTGTGTGTGTGTGTGTGTGTGTGTGTGTGTGTGTGTGTGTGTGTGTGTGTGTGTGTGTGTGTGTGTGTGTGTGTGTGTGTGTGTGTGTGTGTGTGTGTGTGTGTGTGTGTGTGTGTGTGTGTGTATTTGTGTCCTCACCTAATTGTGCTTGCGGGGGTTAAGCTCTGGCTCTTTGGTCCCGCCTCTCAACCGTCAATCAACAGGTGTACAGGTTCCTGAGCCTATTGGGCCCAATCATATCTATACTTGACACTGTGTATGGAGTCAGCCTCCACCACATCACTTCCTAATGCACTCCATTTATCAGCCACTCTGACACTAAAAAAGTTCTTTCTAATATCTCTGTGGCTCATTTTGGGCACTCAGTTTCCACCTGTGTCCCCTAGTGCATGTGTCCCTTGTGTTAAATAGCCTGTCTTTGTCTACCCTATCAATTCCCTTGAGAATCTTGAATGTGGTGATCATGTCCCCCCTAACTCTTCTGTCTTCCAGCAAAGTGAGGTTTGATTCCCGTAGTCTCTCCTCGTAGCTCATGTCTCTCAGCTCGGGTACTTGTCGGGTGGCAAACCTTTGAACCTTTTCCAGTTTAGTCTTATCCTTGACTAGATATAGACTCCATGCTGGGGTTGCATACTCCAGGATTGGTCTGACATATGTGGTGTACAAAGTTCTGACTGATTCCTTACACAAGTTTCTGAAAGCCGTTCTTATGTTGGCCAGCCTGACATATGCTGCTGATGTTATCCTCTTGATATGGGCTTCAGGGGACAGGTCTGGCGTGATATCAACACCCAAGTCTTTTTCTCTCTCTGACTCCTGAAGAATTTCAACTCCCAGATGATACCTTGTATCTGGCCTCCTGCTCCCTACACCTATCTTCATTACATTACATTTGCTTGGGTTAAACTCTAACAACCATTTGTTCGACCATTCCTTCAGCTTGTCTAGGTCTTCTTGAAGCCTCAAGCAGTCTTCCTCTGTCTTAATCCTTCTCATAATTTTGGCATCGTCAGCAAACATTGAGAAAAATGAATCCATACCCTCCGGGAGATCATTTATATATATCAGAAACAAGATAGGACCGAGTACAGAGCCCTGTGGGATTCTACTGGTGACTTCACGCCAATCTGAGGTCTCATTTCTCACTGTAACTGTCTGCTTCCTATTGCTTAGGCACTCCCTTATCCACTAGAGCAACTTACCAGCTACACCTGCCTGTCTCTCCAGCTTGTGTGTGTGTGTACTCACCTATTTGTGCTTGCAGGATCGAGCATTGACTATTGGATTCCGCCTTTCCAGCTATCTTTTGTTTACAGCAATGACTCCTGTCTCATTTCCCTATCATACCTAATTTAAAAATTATGAATAGAGTTTCTTCCACAACCTGTTCCCCAAGTGCATTCCATTTTTCCACTACTCTCACGCTAAGAGAAAACTTCCTAACATCTCTGTGACTCATCTGGGTTTCCAGTTTCCACCCATGTCCCTTCGTTCTGTTATTAATGCGTGTGAACATTTCATCTATTTCTACTTTGTCAATTCCCCATAGTATTTTATATGTCCCTATCATATCTCCTCTCTCCCTTCTTTTCTCTAGTGTCATAAGGTTCAGTTCCTTTAGACGATCTTCATATCCCATCCCTCGTAACTCTGGGACAAGCCTCGTCGCAAACCTCTGAACCTCCTCCAGTTTCCTTATGTGTTTCTTCAGGTGGGGACTCCATGATGACGCGGCTGTTACGTACTCCTAGCTGGATACGTATATAAATTTAAATAAACTTATTTTGTTCCATTTCATCATTACCTGTATATATATATATATATATATATATATATATATATATATATATATATATATATATATATATATATATAAATTTTGTGAGGGTACCACCTCTGGTGCCAATGTGGGGACCCATAGCCTCGGAGAAGAAAATAAAAAGTATTCAGAGGAGACCTTGTGGTTTCTCACTGAACACTAATATTATCTTCTCCTACCACCCCCATTCTTTTGTTTGTACACATATATATTTGCTTTATTTGAACTTTGTTACAAGAAAGGAGTTACATATGGGTTACAAAGATGGTTATCATAGGTTGTCGAGTTCCTCCAGCTCCTCAGATGGCGGGCAGGAACCCTGGCTGCAGTGCGCATTTCCCCTCTGTATCGCCGCACTGAGGCGCTGGAAAAGAAAGCTTGCAGCTCTTGGGTCCCTTGTTGTTTCAATGAGCCTAGAACCCAGTTCCTTCAAAAAACTGGTAGCACTTTTACCCCAGGCGCCGAGTGTCTCAGAAGCAATGGGGACAAAATTGTAGTGGTGATCCAGTTCACTATACTTACGTGATTTGGCTGCTTCCCTGTGGGTGGCAGCGCCACCTGGTTGTGCAACACTGAGGTTAATGTAGGTGTTAGCCAGGGTTGATACGAGCCAGGGTTGATAATATATATATATATATTATATTTTTATAATTTATCATGTGGTGTGGCAATATCAGTGAGACAGGAGCGCGGTTGCTCTTCACATGTCTAATACCTGTTAGATTCGGGTGAATTAGATTGCTGGACCTGTTCAGTTATGGGAGTTCCAGATGTCACCTTTTAATATTCATATATTTGTTAATTTACTGTAATTAAGCATGTGGCATTGTAACTTATATTATTTGAAAGAAACTTTTATATTTTATTTGCATTCTTATGTATTTTGAGAACAATTGTTTGTTCAATTAGTTGTAAATAATTAAAAGTCCTAATTTACCATCCCTCATCCTGGATGAGGCGGAGAGAGAGTGCATTGTGGGTAGTGGCGACGAGAGTCCGTCAGTTGGCTGCGAGACCTCGCCTGGGTTACATAAGTTGAGTATTGATGTCTCGATGTCTCGTCGAGTAGGGGGACGTGAACAGCCATGTAAACGCTTTCACCAGTCGTATACTGGACCTCCAGCATAGGCATATCCCTCAACCGCAGTATGTGACATGCCCACTGATCAGCCTAGGTTTGGATATCGCTGCCAGATGGCAGCTGAAGCCAAAAACAAAGCCTGGAGGAGATTTAAACTGCATCCCTCAGTTCTTAACAGAAACATTCATAGACAATTTTGTCGAATAATGAAAGAAGTTCAAAAGTGGGCTATATCCAGATGGGAATCCGAAACTCGAAGAAAACTTGCATCTGGAAGGATTGGATCCAAGGTCTGGTGATCTTTGGTGAAGGATCGACAGGGATACTCATCTGAGGACACAATCCCGCCTCTAAACAGAGAAGATGGTACGGTGGCAACCAGCAATCGGAAGGCTGACCTAGTGGCAAACCACTTTGCTACAAATATGCAGGTCCCTCATCCTGAACGTCAGCCTCCACGTCTTGCCCCATGCTTTGTGTCTAGGATGACTGAAGTGGTTATAGAGCAGGATGAAGTTCTCCATCTCCTTAAAACGCTAGACAAGAAAAGCTGTGGGGCCAGATAAGGTCAGTCCACGACAACTACGCTGACTTGTTGGCTCCACCTCTCTCGTGCCTCTTCCAACTCTGCCTAGTTCATGGAATTTGGCCCTCCTTATGGAAGAAGGCAGACGTTGTTCCAGTGCACACTAAAAAGAGCCGCTCAGTAGTTGCTAACTACAGACCAGTGTCACTGCTCTCCATTACTGGCAAGATCCTAAAATCATTAATTGCTCAGCTAATTATATAATTTTTTGACCGTCATCGGCTAATTTGTGATCGACAGTACAGTTTTAGAAAAGGCCGATCTGCTGCTGATCTCTTACTAAATCTCTCCTGTAAGTGGCATCAGTCACTGGATGAGTCCAAGATCAACTGAGTTGTTGTTCTAGATATAGTAGGAGCCTTTGATCGGGTTTGGCACTCTGGATTAGTAGTGAAGCTTCAAGCTTTAGGTATTGCAGGCTCCATCTTAGTGTTTTTTAAAAGACTACCTTCAAGAACGGACTCTAAGGGTTGTCCTCAATGAAGCAGAGTCCGATAGCCACTAAAATGGTGCCAGCGTTCCACAGGGTAGTGTTCTTGGCTCTCTGCTGTGGAAAGTTTATTTTAACGATCTACTTCATCTCATTCCTAAAGCTCAAGCCTATGCTGATGACTGTACTCTAACCTTTACATACAGAAAGGAGGAAATGCCAACTGCTGGAAGAATCATTAATCACTAACATTCAGCAATTTCTACCTGGGTTAGGAGATGGCAGGTCACATTTGCGGCTGAGAAGACACAAGCGATGATGATAACTAGACTGCAAATGGCGAATCAGACGAAATTGCAAATGGGGGGCAAACCCCTAGAGTTCACAGATGAATTGGACATTTTGGGAATGAAGTTCGACTCTTCAGTGACAATGAAGAGCCATGTGCTAATCCTAGCTAAAAAGGCAGCCAGGAAACTTACAGCTCTACGGCGCATCTCACATCTTCTTGACAGCAAGGGATGCAAAATCTTATATAAAGCACAAGTTCGCTCCCATCTAGAGTGTGCACCCCTTTCCTGGATTGCCTGCCCCCCATCTTTAGTCAGACTGTTGGACAAAGTAGAGAGACGGGCAAGAAGGCTTATCTCTTGTCATGACCAAGTCTGGTGGGAACGGTCTGAACATCAGACCCTGCAACACCGTCGTGACGTTGTTGGTCTTACTGTTATGTACAAGGCCAACATCCTCAAAGTTCATATGTGTATTATAGGGGTGAAGGTTCACATGGTACACTATTTGGGTGAGAGTTTACATGGTGGATTCCTAGGATGATGGTTCATATGGTACACTACTGGGGTGAGCGTTCACAAAATTCATAAATGGGGTGAAAGTTTACATGGTACAATATTGAGGTAAGAGAGAACATATCCAGTGTGAGAGTTAATAGGGACCAGAACTGAGGTGAGAGAGTACATTCCAGGGGTGACAGTTATTGTGTACACTACTCGGTGCAGAGTTATCATGATACAATATTAGAGAGAAAGTTTACTTCTCGAATGCAATACATTACTGGGGAGAGAGTTAACATTGTATACTACTGGAGTGAGAGTTAGCCTGTTATACTACTGTGGTTAAATTCGTCATTATACCCTACTGAGAGGAGGGTTAGCGTTGTATACTACAAGTATTTGAGGTTTCATCGTGCGCTATCGGAGAGAGACTTTCTGTGGAGTAATACTGGGGACAGAGATCATATGGAACTCTAGAGAGGAGAAGCTCGCATGGTCCATTAATTTGGTTTAGCTTCACATGTCCATTACTGGGGTGATGGTTCACATTGTGCACTACCGGGGTGATGGTTCACATTGTGCACTACTGGGGTGATGGTTCACATTGTGCACCACTGGGGTGATGGTTCACATTGTGCACTACTGGGGTGATGGTCCACATTGTGCACCACTGGGGTGATGGTTCACATTGTGCACTACTGGGGTGATGGTTCACATTGTGCACTACTGGGGTGATGGTTCACATTGTGCACTACTGGGGTGATGGTTCACATTGTGCACTACTGGGGTGATGGTCCACATTGTGCACTACTGGGGTGATGGTTCACATTGTGCACTACTGGGGTGATGGTTCACATTGTGCACTACTGGGGTGATGGTTCACATTGTGCACCACTGGGGTGATGGTTCACATTGTGCACCACTGGGGTGATGGTTCACATTGTGCACTACTGGGGTGATGGTTCACATTGTGCACTACTGGGGTGATGGTTCACATTGTGCACTACTGGGGTGATGGTCCACATTGTGCACCACTGGGGTGATGGTTCACATTGTGCACTACTGGGGTGATGGTTCACATTGTGCACTACTGGGGTGATGGTTCACATTGTGCACTACTGGGGTGATGGTTCACATTGTGCACTACTGGGGTGATGGTCCACATTGTGCACTACTGGGGTGATGGTTCACATTGTGCACTACTGGGGTGATGGTTCACATTGTGCACTACTGGGGTGATGGTTCACATTGTGCACCACTGGGGTGATGGTTCACATTGTGCACTACTGGGGTGATGGTCTACATTGTGCACCACTGGGGTGATGGTCCACATTGTGCACCACTGGGGTGATGGTTCACATTGTGCACTACTGGGGTGATGGTTCACATTGTGCACTACTGGGGTGATGGTTCACATTGTGCACTACTGGGGTGATGGTTCACATTGTGCACTACTGGGGTGATGGTCCACATTGTGCACTACTGGGGTGATGGTCCACATTGTGCACCACTGGGGTGATGGTTCACATTGTGCACTACTGGGGTGATGGTTCACATTGTGCACTACTGGGGTGATGGTTCACATTGTGCACTACTGGGGTGATGGTTCACATTGTGCACTACTGGGGTGATGGTCCACATTGTGCACTACTGGGGTGATGGTTCACATTGTGCACTACTGGGGTGATGGTTCACATTGTGCACTACTGGGGTGATGGTTCACATTGTGCACCACTGGGGTGATGGTTCACATTGTGCACCACTGGGGTGATGGTTCACATTGTGCACTACTGGGGTGATGGTTCACATTGTGCACTACTGGGGTGATGGTTCACATTGTGCACTACTGGGGTGATGGTCCACATTGTGCACCACTGGGGTGATGGTTCACATTGTGCACTACTGGGGTGATGGTTCACATTGTGCACTACTGGGGTGATGGTTCACATTGTGCACTACTGGGGTGATGGTTCACATTGTGCACCACTGGGGAGATGGTTCACATTGTGCACTACTGGGGTGATGGTCTACATTGTGCACCACTGGGGTGATGGTCCACATTGTGCACCACTGGGGTGATGGTTCACATTGTGCACTACTGGGGTGATGGTTCACATTGTGCACTACTGGGGTGATGGTTCACATTGTGCACTACTGGGGTGATGGTTCACATTGTGCACTACTGGGGTGATGGTCCACATTGTGCACTACTGGGGTGATGGTCCACATTGTGCACCACTGAAGTGATGGTTCACATTGTGCACTACTGGGGTGATGGTTCACATTGTGCACTACTGGGGTGATGGTCCACATTGTGCATTACTGGGGTGATGGTCCACATTGTGCACCACTGGGGTGATGGTTCACATTGTGCACCACTGGGGTGATGGTTTACATTGTGCACTACTGGGGTGATGGTTCACATTGTGCACTACTGGGGTGATGGTCCACATTGTGCACCACTGGGGTGATGGTTCACATTGTGCACTACTGGGGTGATGGTTCACATTGTGCACTACTGGGGTGATGGTCCACATTGTGCACTACTGGGGTGATGGTCCACATTGTGCACTACTGGGGTGATGGTCCACATTGTGCACTACTGGGGTGATGGTCCACATTGTGCACTACTGGGGTGTGTTACCTACCGTACGTTAAGGCTCGTGACCCTACAACAGCCAACTTTAAAAGAAGTCTAGGGTTACTAAAAAACTGCTGTTCACCAGAGCGGGTCACCAGTATAACCCCTTGATAAGTAATGAGCACGTAATTAAAATTTTCCTTTAGGACTGAAAAATTATACATATAACTTATAATATATATATTCAAACAGTATAATATAAAAACACAGATGGTAAAGTTAACTTATACAACAAACCAAAAAGTATTGTCATCACACTTAATATAACATAATAAAATATGGTACAACATGAAGTAACAGACTTATCTCCCACATGTTATTCCTTCGAGTCCCTTGCAGCTACTGACTCTCGCTCTGTCGCTTACCCATAATCCTCTCCCGTCTGCCTCATCCAGGATGAGGGATGGAAACTAAAGACTTTTTAATATTTAAAACTAATTTAACAACCACTTGTTCTCAAAACACATAAGAATGCAAATTACATATAATAGTTACTTACAAAATATATAAGTACAATGCCACCTGCTTAATTACAGTAAATAAACAATTATATAAACTTAGTAAAAGTGACATCTGGAACTCCCAAAACTGAACAGGTCCAGCAATTCTAACTTCCCGAACCTAACAGGTATTAGACGTGTGCAAAGCAACCGCGCTCCTGTCCCCACTGACGCTGCCACACCACACGATAATTTACAAAAACACAATGTGTGTACATATACAGGCAATGATATAATGGAACAAAACAAGTTATTTTAAATTTATATACGTATTCAGCTAGGAGTACGTAACACTTCCACCTCCAAGAAAGAAAATGCAATAGATTGAAGATCAATGGCATTTTTTCAAAGTAAAATGTATGACACTTGAGATTTATGGCATTAATTACACCAAACATGTAAAAGTAATTAGAACACATCTCTGGACAAAAATGAAAACACTCCAAATACAGTCTTACAGGAAACTCAGGAATTTCAGTCTTATGACTATGTTCTACATATGTCACTGGAGTATGCAAATTTATCTCTCCAAGGTACTATCTCATTTATTTCACTTTGTTTCAGATCATATTTCATACGCCTATCTACAACAGTATCATTAGTAGCATGAATAGAATTGTCAATAAAGGTAGCTGCTTTCACACAGTTATCATGGCAATTTATCTTTCTATTTGTTTCTACTCTTTCTCTAAGATCAGTCCCATTTTTCCATGTGATCCCTTTTCCACACGGTGAATTTTTCCAAGACAGACTCCATTTCCCATTACTCCCTTTTTCTGGAGCTGAACTGCTTAATTGAAGCTGACTGGATGTTGAGTAGATTTGGGACTTCTCCTGGGTATGCTCTGACACAGACATCTGCTCTTCATCACTCTTGATCCTCTGTGGAACACATACTCTCGCCCAATGGATACTAAAATTAGAGAAATTAGCATTAAACCTCACAATTATGTATAAAACTTTCCCATTCATAGAACCTTCCGAAACACAAGACACCGACTTAGCAACCTTTTGACCTTCAAACCAAGAAATACAACCCAAGATAAGTGCAAAGACTACCTGATCGAACTGACTCAGATGATCCATAAAGAACACAGAAATCAATTGCTTCATAACTCTGTCATAACGATCAGTGAAAGAAAACAGGCATATGCTGTCATGTTCACAGAAAATGGTACCATCCGTTTTCTATGTGCGGCGGCTGAGACGCCAGAGAGAGGAAGGTAAACAAGAGAGCGTACAGGACGCCCGCCAAGCTTGGTAGCTACTAGTCATGTAATCATATTAAGTATTAAAGTCAGTAACCAAGTCATGACTTTACATCAACCCTACAACCAAGACTTCCTCAGTAACACACAAACACCACATTGGCGACGAGGATGAACTGTGAACGCAGGTATTTGTTCAGTTTCAAACACAAGAGAGAAGCATGCTGCCTGGAGGAGGAAGAGAAGCTGTGAGCGCCATACCCGATGCTGTATGCTAACCGATGCTGTGTGCTAACCAATGCTGTGTGCTAAACGATGCTGTGTGCTAACCAATGCTGTGTGCTACCCAAGCTGTGTGCTACCCAAGCTATGCTGAAGAAACTGTGTACTGAGGAATCTGCCGACGTTGTGTACGAAACGACGCTTTGATGTGTACAAAACCTGATGTTTTGGTTACGAAACGACGCTTCGTGCTACAAAATTCATCACACTGAACTGACTGCTGTACCAACTGCTGCACCAACTGCTGTACCAACTGCTGTACCAACTGCTGCTGTACCAACTGCTGCTGTACCAACTGCTGTGCCAACTGCTGTGCTGCTGCTGTGAGTAGGAACAACACATGTACACAAGGGCTAGGTAAGAAGTCAGTTGCTGCTATAGTGTGCACTGTTGTGAACTTTTGCATTAAAATGCTTGTGTGCTTTGCAAAATTAAAGTAATTACAGTGAATTCTTGACTAACATATACAGTGCAGTAAGTGTTTAATATTCTGAGGAACATTTAAGTGATAAGTTACATTTATTCAGTAAAAATGGCAAATATACCTCAGTTTCCTGCATTTGATCCTGACTGTGACCAGACAAACCTGTCACAGAGGTGGGTCAAATGGCTTAAAAAGTTTGAAAATTTGTTGATAGTTTCTGACATCAAAAGTGCTGAAAGAAAGCGTGCCTTTCTACTTCATTATGCAGGTGATAGAGTTTGTGACATCTTTGACACACTGAAAGACACTGGTGGTGCCAAAGATTATGACACTGCCAAAGCCAAACTAACAGAGCATTTCAAACCAAGGCAAAATACTGCTATGGAAATTATGCATTTCAGGAGAGCAAAACAACTCTCTAATGAAACTGTGGATCAATACCACACACGTCTGCAGGGTTTAGCAGCCCATTGTGAGTTTGCTGATGTTGACAAAGAAATCAAACAGCAAATAATTGAAACATGCACATCTACACGTCTCCGTCGAAGAGCTCTAGAACTTGTTGATGATGAAAGTTCTCTTACCAAGATACTGGATATTGCTCGTCGAATGGAAGATGCTGCACGTGATGCTCGTGTCATGGAGTGCAGTGCCAATAACGGTGCTGCCACTGTTACTAACAGTGATGAGGTACGTAAGGTTCAGGGAGGACACCGTGATCAAAGAAGATATCATGGCAAACCTAACAGTAAATTTAGCCGAGAACCACGTCACAACTGGGGTCTAGGAACAAGGCTCAAGCAGTCACAACGACCCACATCAGAGGGTGTCAACAATAAATGTTACAATTGTGGAGGAGACTACCCACACCAAGATAATGTTTGTCCTGCTCAAGGTAAGAAGTGCTATGAGTGTGGAAAACTAGGTCATTTTGGTGCTATGTGTCGTTCAGCACTAAAGAAACCACAGTCAATGAATAAAAGCACTGTACGAGGATCAGGTCATAGGGGTCGAGGTGGTAAACACAATATTGCACCTCAAATCAAGAATGTTAACAATGTACAAGACAACATTTCATTACAACCAGTCTCAGATGACAGTGAATGTGATTATACTTATGGAGTACAAGCAATCACAGAATGGAATGATCTTCCAAACAACCCAGAGACATGTGTATACATTGCTGGTATTTGTCTCAAGGTTCTCATTGACACTGGATCAAACATTGATACCATTGCTGAGTGCCACTATGAAAAATTTAGAAAACAGTTCCCAAAGCTAGAAAAATACAATGGTAAAGCCACTGCCTATGCTTCGAAGTTAGCCTTGCCAGTGATTGGAACTTTAACTGCAGAGATTAAGTCAAAGAATGCAATGCTCATTACTACATTCCATGTTGTTAGGAATGCAAAGGAGTCTTTACTCAGTTACAAGACTTCAACCAAATTGGGGCTACTTCAGCTTTCTAATGCTGTAGCAGTGGAATCTGCAAACAATGTTGATGGTATTGTTGCTGAATTCTCTGATCGATTTAAATCCATAGGTTGTTATACTGATAGCAAAGTACATCTGCATATCAACCCAGATGTAATTCCAGTTGCCCAACCACATCGCCGACAACCATTCCATACTCGCAAGAAAGTCGATGCCGAACTGGATAGGCTGATAGAACTAGATATCATTGAACCAGTAACAGGCCCAACACCATGGGTAAGCCCAACTGTCACTCCACCAAAGCCGAAGAATCCAGATGAGATACGCATTTGTGTGGACATGCGTGTTCCCAACAAGGCAATAATGCGTGAACGCCATCCTACACCCACTGTAGATGATATGATCTACCGCTTGAATGGTGCAACTATATTCAGCAAGTTAGATTTAAACAAGGGCTATCATCAGCTTGAACTTGATGATGAGAGTCGCTTCATCACAACGTTTACGACACATCGAGGTCTGTATAGGTACAAGCGCCTGAGTTTTGGTATTAACAGTGCTGCCGAGGTATTCCAGCACACCATCAGCCAGGTATTGCAAGATATACCTAATGCTGACAACATGTCTGATGACATCATTGTTTATGGCCGTACCCAAGCTGAACACGACAAAGCTCTTCGTGCAACATTGCAACGCTTACGAGAAAAGAATTTGACGTTAAGCCGAGCAAAGTGTGAGTTCAATCAACATAAAATTGAATTCTTTGGACATGTACTTAGTGACAAAGGTCTGTCTCCAGATCCTAAGAAAGTTGCAGATATCAAGAATGCTGCACCTCCTTCAACGTCCACTGAAGTACATAGTTTTCTGGGAATGGCAAACTACTGTTCTCGCTTCATTCCAGATTTTGCTACCATTACAAAGCCTCTACGTGAGCTCCTGAAGAAAAATGCATCATGGTACTGGAGCGATATCGAGCAAAATGCATTTGATGCTGTGAAAGATGCACTAGTAGAGAATGCGACTGCTGCATACTTTGATCCATCAATGGACACTGAGTTAACGGTGGATGCTAGTCCTGTTGGTTTAGGTGCTGTTTTAGCCCAACACAAACCTGGTCAACCAGATTCCCGAGTAGTAATTGCCTACGCCAGCCGTTCTCTCACAGATGTTGAGCAACGATACAGTCAGACAGAGAAGGAAGCTCTTGCTCTTGTATGGGGCTGTGAACACTTCAATGTGTATCTGCTTGGTGCACCCTTCACCACGATAGTCACTGACCACAAACCGTTGGAGACCATCTTCAATAATCCAAAGTCCAAACCACCAGCTCGCATTGAGAGATGGGCTCTTCGTCTGCAACCATACAACTTTACGGTGAAATACAAGCCGGGTGCAGGCAATCCCGCTGATTACATCAGTCGACATCCTGCCAACAGTTTCACCATCACCAAGCATCAGCAAGTTGCCGAGGAATATGTACACTCTGTAACCTGTGATGCAGTCCCTAAGGCTCTTACTCTTGATGAAATCCGTACTGCAACCCTAGAGGACCCAACTCTGCAAGCAACAGTGGATGCATTGACTAAGAAAAAGTTTCCACGCATCCCACCCTCAGGAGTTGACCAAGATGCATTCAAAGCACTTGAACGCATCCAGACAGAATTAAGTGTTACGCAACAACGCGACACTGTGCTGCGAGGTACTCGTATCGTGATTCCAGCTGTTCTCCAGCAACGTGCTCTGAAGCTTGCACATCAAGGACACCAAGGTCTTGTTAGGACGAAACAGCTGCTACGAGAAAAGGTATGGTTTCCTGGTATTGATCGTCAAGCAAAGGATATGCATGATGCCTGTGTCCCTTGCCAAGCTGCAGTGGATACTTCAAGACCAACACCTCTACAACCTTCACCACTACCTGCTGCACCATGGACGGAAGTATCGATGGACTTCTGCGGACCGCTACCAACTGGAGAGTACTTGATGGTAGTCATTGATGATCACTCACGTTATCCAGAAGTAGAAATCATCAATTCCACATCTGCAAAGGCCGTCAGCCAAGGGCAAAATGAAAATTGCTCATGATCAACGTGCAAAGGAACAGTTCATAAAGGTTGGAGACACTGTTCTCGTTAAAAAGAAAAAAGAGGGAAAGTTAGATATGCCGTATGATACAAAACCATATAAAGTGATTAGTGTAAAAGGAACTATGGTAACTGCTAGTAATAGAGATCATAGTATAACACGTAATATGGCTTATTTCAAAGTGATTCCAACTAGTGTAGAAAATGATGAAGTGCAAAGTCGTGCAAAAGAAAAAGAAAAAAATAGTTATAACCCGACAAACAATTCATCAAGGGATGTTATTGCATTTAAGGACTCTCGTCCTAAACGTCATGTTAAACGCCCTACACGATTTGATGATTAATTGTGTTCCTATGTAATGAAAAGTATTTACTTATTGTGCTAAACTAAATTTAATATTGTTTGAATAATGCAGATATCTCATTCAATATTTTGTAACTTTGTATTACAGTTTCTTTCATGTTTGTTTAACATTGCATATGTATTTTTAACATTGAAATCCTTTGTGGAAAAGATTAAGTTGTTTAAATTCTTTGTGTGCTTAATTAATGTTAAATGTATGCAGTATCTCTTGATATGTTAATAACTTACTTTGTGTCAATAACTTTGCTTTGTGCTACAAGCATGGTAGACATCCTGTATTCATTCTTTTTAAGGAAAAGGAGGGATGTCATGTTCATAGAAAATGGCACTATCCTTTTGTATGCGCTGCGGTTCAGACGCCAGCAGTAGAGAGTTTTCTATGTGCGGCGGCTGAGACGCCAGAGAGAGGAAGGTACAGGACGCCCGCCAAGCTTGGTAGCTACTAGTCATGTAATCATATTAAGTATTAAAGTCAGTAACCAAGTCATGACTTTACATCAACCCTACAACCAAGACTTCCTCAGTAACACACAAACACCACATATGCCTAGGCACCATATCTCAATCATAACTCTCAAGACAAGTTCACACCCCCTGATGGTGAACTTGAACACAACACACACTTTCATCAACCGTCTAGTCTTCCAAAAGACTAACATACCGAAAACTTGACAATCCTCACCATCACTTCCCAAGTGATTTACGTCTGATGACAACCAATCAACCGAGAGGTTTAAGGGTCTTAACATCTTGAAGATGCACAGCAGATTACCTGGGAAACACCCAAGGACAATCTGAAACCCTTCACAATGATTAACTCTAGGTAGGATAACCTTATTCCCCAACTTGAAATACACACCTGGAGCCTCAAACATCTGCTCCCCAGTATGATTTAATCCTTCACCCACACTATGACTCTGAAAGTCAACTCCAATATGACTCTGAAAATCAACACCACACTTGAGTGGAACATACACTTTTATCACTCGTGCATCAAATTTAACTGGATCTGAATATAGAGACACTGCTCTAGCATAACTCACCACTTCCTCAGAACTACTGGTTGCACAACCTACTTGAGTAAACTCTCTCTGCTCAACCACAAGGCTTGACAAAGATGTCCCATAGTCCATTACTTCACAAGAAAATGGCTCCTGCAGAATAAAAGTAGATTTCAACATCCTACACACACTCTGACTCAATGTACACAATGAGAAATACTTACTCCACATGGAATAAGAATCACAACTCCGCAACTTAGATCCAAATGCTACTTTACCACTCTTAATTGTTTTACCAAAATTTCCTCCCATGACTTCTGGAGCTGCTCGGAGTACTGTCTGCTCACAATCAATAATATCACTACCAAGCTGGGTCACATCCTCACAGACAACTGAAGAGGGAGGCTCAATGGGTCTCCATCTACTCAACAGAAGCTGATCCTCTGGCTGCTTTCCCACACTCTCCAAAACTGGATCTACAGTACAGACTGTCTCCTTGCTTCTCTCTGAAATCTTAGGGTCAGTTCTACTCAATGCACTTAAATTAAGGGAATCTGAAACGAGCGGGCAAGTAACAGGTAGTTTGACCTCCTCCCCTATTATCTCACCTTGACTAGGGTGAGGCGGGGCCTCTACAACAGACTTACTCTCGACAACTGATTCTAAACTTGGAGTGAGCGGGAATACTTCTGCCAACCCGACATCTTGTCCTAAACCATTCACTTGGCTGGAATACAATAGAGTCGTGGCTTTTAAGTTTCTCTCAACTCCTGGCACAACGTTCGTAGTGAGCGGGCAAGACAATGGTACATGGACATCCTTTCCCAATTTATTGGAATAAAGCAGAGTCATAGTATCAGGCTTACTCTCAACAACTAAATCGGCCACACAGGAATCTGGAACAACCACATCCCACTTCTCCACTGAAGGGGTACTGGTTACTGGAACAAATGCTTGAGTAACAACATCAGAACTGACAACTGGATTTATATTTGTACTGACATCAGCACAGGTAGAATGGACAAAACCATCTTCTACAACAGGTTCATTCATAGAACTAACTTCAGCACAGGCAGAATAAACATGGTCTGCAACTGGCTGTTTACACAAACGGGGATCATTCTCACCCACAACATGATTTATGGCCACATCATTACCCAATATAACATCCACACCTGGGATGGGCAACTGTGTACTAACACCCACAGTGCATAAACTTGGTGTAATGGTGGATCTGAAATTAATGTCTATTAGAGGTACAGTTTTACATCCTGCAACACTTTGAAGAACAACAAACTTTCCAGTCTCTCTCTTTTCAACATCAGAAAGAATACTGGATGAAATTATGGTTTGGGAAGCACCTGTATCACGAAGAATAACCACTGGCTTCCACTTCCCATTAATACACAAAACTTCACCTGAAGACATATATGGTGAATACTGTTTCACCCAATTGGGGTTTACAGTTACATGTTTATTAGTAAGTTTATTTTGCACACCTCTGCAATAAATGAGACCAGTTGGTCGTAACTCAGGGTGCAATATAAAACAGGAATTAATTCCATGGCCTTTTCTCTTACAATGGGAACAAGACCTTACAGTGGACACACTGGTAGAACCAACTGTAGGTTTAGAAATAACCTTATTATTATTTGACATTCCTGACAAGGAAGTAGCAGGGTTAGGTTTTGTAAGAGAAGAGCTCATGGGAGTAACTGGAGCACTAGGACTGGATGGATTCTGATAAGGAGTTCGGTGAGCATTATAATTTACTCTACGACTAGACTTAGGTGAAGTGGCCGTAAACTGGGCCTTAGTCAACAACTCATGCTCATCCGCGAGCTTTGACAGCTCATAAATGTCTGTTACATTCTTTTGTTCTGCCATAAAAGTAGACAACTTGTCTGGGAGACATGACAATACTTCTTCCATTATAAGAAGATTCTTTAGAGCATCAAACTCAGTGACTGAAAGTGACTTTAACCATCTGTTGCAAAAATTTGTCTTCTGACGAGTAAAACTGCTATTGTCTGTTCACTTACCCTCCTTAGGTTCCGAAACTTCTGCCTGTGTGCCTCTGGATTTAATTGATATGCATTGAAGATGCTTTTCTTTACAAATTCGTAATCAAAGCTATGAGCGTCAGGTAGGGATGTAAAAACCTCCTGACTACGCCCCTTAAATTGAGACTGCATAATGGCTACCCACTGATCCCTTGGCCAGTTCATACTGATGGCAATTTTATAAAAATGGGCAAAGAAAACCTCAGGATCCTCCTCATTGAACTTTGGTAATTCTATATACTTATTCATCCTTATGGGATTATTATCACTATTTGTTGAAACATTACTAGTATTATCATGCCCAGCTGCCATACGCTGTGTTTCAAGCCTTAAGTTAGTGTCAGCCATTTGTTGTTGAATCTCTAATTGCCTAGTTTGTTCCTCGGCTTGTTGCTTCTTTGTGGCTTCTAGTTGCAACTCAATTAAACCTCTCTGGTTTTGTGCCGCAATTTCTAAACGCCTAGTCTCAAGCTCCCTCTGCTGAGCTTCAGCCTCTAATATTTGCTGTTGCTGTTGAGCTTCAATCTCTCTTTGACGAGCTTCACCCTCTAATATTTTCTGTTCTTTTTGAGCTTCAAGCTTAGCATTGGCTATTTGCGCTTCTAACTCAAGACGCTTTAACGTCATCTGATCACTCGACTCCTCTCTTAACTCCTCTAGAACTTCTTCCTCTAACTCCCCATTCTCAACAAAATGTGTCACAATGACTTTCACAAGTTGGGCTTTAACCATTCTATTGTTGGCGGTCAAATCCAAATGATTTGCCATTTGTATTAACTCAGTCTTTTTAAGGCTCTGAATCCCTTCAAAGTCTGGGTGAGCCACCAACGATGCAACTTTCTCCTCCATCGTTACTAACACTTGGCACTTGATTCACAACAATAATTAAAACAATGGCACTGCACTACACTTCACTGTAAAATTGTCACCACACTGAAAATTCGCTTGGCCTCACTGCACAAACAAAATATATAGGATGACTTACCTCAAAATCGTGAAACGTTGTTACTTGACACACAGGAAGGCTTGCTTGGCACATGGAATAGTTCTTAAGAAACACACAGACACTTGACACACTGGTACCTAGGAAGGCAAGGTTAGATTAGCACAGTTAAGTTTAAATGGGAACAATATTTCCCGGCACAGGCCCCCATAACTCTTTGTTACCTACCGTATGTTAAGGCTCGTGACCCTACAACAGCCAACTTTAAAAGAAGTCTAGGGTTACTAAAAAACTGCTGTTCACCAGAGTGGGTCACCAGTATAACCCCTTGATAAGTAATGAGCACGTAATTAAAATCTTCCTTTAGGACTGAAAAATTATACATATAACTTATAATATATATATTCAAACAGTATAATATAAAAACACAGATGGTAAAGTTAACTTATGTTACGAACCCGGATCCAGCGTCCGAGCCTGGAGCAGTGACAACCACGCCATCTGTGGGTCAGCTCTCGAAACCCCCGCCAAACGGACGACGACACCTAGTGAGGACAGCGTGTACTGGCCTCGAGGACCAGTTTCCAGTCTGGTTCAACGCTCAACACCGCCGCTCCTGACCTCTGGTGAGGTGGTGCTCCGACGACAGCGCCATCTATGGACTGGATACGTCAGGTGTTTGTGCCCGAACCCGTAAGTGTGGTGTTTTAGTGTCCCTGTTATTGATGACGTGTCTGCTTACAGAGCCGACCTGGGACCACTGTGTTGAAGGTGGAGTCAGTCTACCCGAGGCAGCCAGTCTCCATACTGTGAAGTTTGCTGCAGCTGTTGTGACGTCGTCCCCCCGGAAGAACACTGTGGTGTGTTAGCCTGCCAGTGGAGTGGCAGTGAAAGGATTTACCCGGGACCGACTGTTGGAGACGATCATCCACTGGGGTATTGAGGACAGGAGGGTGATTTGTGATATCACACGAGACTCCTGTCTAGGGCGTACCCCTTATATCGTTCGTGGAGTGGCCGTACCAGCCTTGGTGGCGCAGTACCTGCCAGCAGACCAGCTGGACGTGTGGTTGACGGCCTCCACGACGGTGCCCCCAGTGGACCTGTGTTGTGGCTGACCTGTGGCCAGGGTAGGCTCGGCATTCTCAGAGGACACGTCTTGAGGCCACGAAGAAAGCACCGCGGACTCAGCACCTAGCTTCTTGATCAAGAGTCTTCAGCAGAAGACTAGATTGTGCATGATCCCCTTTGTAAAGTGTTAATACCCCTCCCCCTTGTGTACTCTTTTATTTTATATATTTAAATGGTGATGGTACTAATTATAATATTAAGTTCTTAGCTTTCTTTCCCTACTCCCTTTAAGTTACTTGCGTCACGGATCTCATCCCTTGATAGCCACTACTGTCTCGGGAACGGATACATATATCTTCCTCTAACAACATCAGAGTAAGGACCCCGTTGCGTCCCGAGAGGGCCGTAACATAATTGGCATCCCCAGCGGGATCCGTCCCCCTTGTTAAGTATGTTTGACAGGGGTGGTGAAGTGGCGTAATCCCTGTATATAATTCCCCCTGTGTGACGATTGTGACGTTATACGTCCTGTACGGTGCTCAGAGTGACTAAGTGCGATATTGTGCAGTGCGGTGCTCGCTGTGATTAAGCGATTAAGTGCAATATTGACTAGTGCGGTGCTCAGTGATTTAGTGCAATATTGTAGAGCGAAGTGTTCGCTTGGACTCAGTACAATATTGGGTAGTGTGGTGCCCGAAGTGATTACGTGCAATATTGGCAAGTGCAGTGTTTGGTGCGATAAAGTGCAATATTGGCGTAGAACAGTGCTCGGTGTGTTAAGTGCTAACGTGTAAGCAGTGTGTTAAGTGCTAAGTGTTCCATCTGTGACAATGGCAGACAAAGCTACCATCGATGATCTGGACGAGGTTCTGGCTTTTCTGAACAGAGAAGATTGTCTTGCCAGATTAAAATATCTGAGTAAACCAGAGCTTGTACTAGTGAGCGCCTACCTGGAGATAAAGATCCGTGCCAGTGATTCCCGTGTGGAGATCTTGTCCAAGGTACACCGGCACCTGAAGGCAGAAGAGAAACAGGAAGGCGAGACTCCTAGTACAAAGGAAAGTGCAGACATAGCTTCCACGGAAAAGGAAGATAAGGGCAGTGACGTTGATAGTGATGCAGGTGAGCTTAATATCAGCTTCCTAACAGTCAAGATGCGTGCCCTAGAAATTAATCGGGAAATTGAATGGAAGAAGTTAGAATTAGAACGAGAATTAAAAGATAAAGAAGTGGAGATGAAAAATAAAGAAATGGAGATGAAAGAAAAAGAATTGGCGATGAGGCGTTTAGAATTAGAAAGAGAAGAAAGAAGAGAAGAGCGAGAAAGAGAAGAGAAACGAGAAAGAGAAGAGCGAGAAAGAGAAGAGAAACGAGAAAGAGAAGAGCGAGAAAGAGAAGAGAGACGAGAGAGGGAAGAACGAGAAAGAGAGAGAGAAGAACGAGACAGGCAAGAACGACAGGACAGAGAGGAAAGAGAGAGACAACATGAACTAGAAGTTTTGCGATTAGGCGGTGGTCGGAGGCAAACAACGGACACCAGTAGCTTCGATCCGGTACGCAACATCAAAATGGTCCCCAAATTCCATGAGAAGGAAGTGTCAAAATTCTTTGCAGCCTTCGAGAAAGTCGCTGCCTCTTTGGAGTGGCCAAGGGAGAATTGGGCCATCATGATACAGTCAGTCTTGACTGGGAAGGCCCAAATCGCCTACTCTACGTTATCCCTTGACGACTCCGGCGATTACGATAAGGTGAAGAAGGTTGTGCTCATGGCGTACCAATTGGTACCTGAGGCGTATAGGCAAAAGTTCAGAAACCTGAAGAAGACCTCAGAGCACACTTTCACCGAATTCGCTACAATGAAGGAGCGACTTTTCCAGGAATGGTGTGCCTCTCGGAAGGTGGAGACCAGGGAAGACCTCGAACAGCTGATTCTGCTCGAGGACTTCAAGGATTGTTTGTCTGTAGACCTGAAGACGTACTTAGAGGAACAGCAGGTGGAGACCTTGAGTGCAGCAGCCTCCATGGCTGAAGAGTATATCCTGACTCATAGGCCGTCTGCTAAGTACGTCCCGAGGAATTACCAGCGCCGGTTTGACAGACCTCAGGACGATGAAGAGACTCCCGTCCCACGAAGCGCTAAGAAGACGCCCCCAAGTAGCCCCCGAAGAACAAGTCCTAGTAGTCCGTAACACCGTAGTCCAAGGAGGAATATGGTGTGCTGGACTTGTGGGCAGAAAGGGCACATAGCTGCTAGGTGCCGAGGCAGAAGAGGTGGCAGCGCACGAAGGGAGGTGATGTTGATGAGCTGTGGAACATCACCAGCTGGAAGCCAGTCGACGACGACGCAGGAAGAACCCAGATTGTTTTCCCCTCACACTTCAGGCGGGTATGTATCGAGTGATCATACTGGTAGATCTGTAGTAGTGCTCAGAGATAGTGGAGCAGCCCAGTCCCTGATCATGAAGAGCTCGGTACCCGAGGGAGTAAGTGTGGACGGGAGACAAGAGGTTGTCCTGGTTGGGTTTCCAAGGACGCAGTACATCGCCCCCTTAGTGCCAGTACATCTCGACTCGCCTTATTTCAGCGGCACATGTGCGTTGGCAGTAGTCGATACCCTCCCTGTGGCTGGGATTGACGTGGTACTAGCCAACGACTTGGTGACCGATTGGAGCACCAATCATCCCAAGGTTGCAGACGAGTCTACCAGAACAGCACGGTCTGAGGTAACAGGCAATGGTAATGTCCAGGTAAAGACAAACCCGGATTTGAACATATTTAATTTGTCCTCTCACCCGCAGATCGATGATATTCTAGCAGAGACTTCTAATTCGTCTCTCGACAAGGAACATGAGGTTAAGAAGGCAGAGGTACCTGAGCTAGAAGAGAGGCCTTGTGTGCAGACACCCACGGATACCAACGAGTCTGGAGCGAAGGCTGAGGTGTGCTTGCGGTATGGCAAGTTACAGCGTGTAGTGGACCAGCCAGAGATTCTCCAGACGTCAGAGGTATGTGAGGTGTGTTCAAAAGGTCTAGTGTCCTCTTCTGTCCAAGCCAGGCTAGTGGATGGTGCCGGCTATGGACATGACAAGCTCAGGAAACTTATCCCTCGACTTAACAAATGTTTCCTAGCGATATTTTGTTTTATTCTCCTATGTGTTCTCAGTGTTCTCAGTAAGGATCAGTGGACGACCCGAAGGATGATAGCTCCCTTGAACATCATGAAGAGATCCCAGGGATTAGAGATTGGTACTGCAAGTGTTGCAGTTGAGGAAGGGACCTGGAAGGTAATGGTTGATACAGGAGGTACGAGAATTGATAATATGAGTGACTGTTTCCGACAGGTTGACACCCCACGCGTGACTGCTGAGCCTCAATGCAGCGTTATGTGGAACGTTGGTCGACCTGACGGTGGCAGAGCGAATGCCATCTGCGACGTACGAACAGCCCCGTTGGGACTAGGTGTGGACCTAGTAGAGTATGCTGTAAGTACTGTTTTACCCGCTGTCGCTTTCACTCTGAATTATCAGACCCCTGTATTCCAGGTGCCCGTCTCCCTGAAGGACCACCGGACTGGTACTAGAAATACCGTCTGGGATCAGCCATCATCGGTGCCACGACGCAGGGAAGTGTCGAGTCGCCCCAGATCGTGTCTACACCGATCCTTACTCGAGAGATGTGAGATGATGCCCCTGTTTGCCATCGCAGAGGAGGTGTGGAAGATTACGTCAGGCAGGTCATCGCCTGCCATTTTCAAGCTCCCTTTGTGCCAGGGTTTCTCAGTAGAAAAGTTCTGTAGACGAGACAGCCTCGCCATCTCAGATTATAAAGCATGTGTGTCCATTTGGAGTTGTGTCGTCGTACTAATTTGGTTTGTGTTTCTTTTTATAGAACCCCAAACCAAATTCCTTTTGGTGGGGAGGTGTTACGAACCCGGATCCAGCGTCCGAGCCTGGAGCAGTGACAACCACGCCATCTGTGGGTCAGCTCCCGAAACCCCCGCCAAACGGACGACGACACCTAGTGAGGACAGCGTGTACTGGCCTCGAGGACCAGTTTCCAGTCTGGTTCAACGCTCAACACCGCCGCTCCTGACCTCTGGTGAGGTGGTGCTCCGACGACAGCGCCATCTATGGACTGGATACGTCAGGTGTTTGTGCCCGAACCCGTAAGTGTGGTGTTTTAGTGTCCCTGTTATTGATGACGTGTCTGCTTACAGAGCCGACCTGGGACCACTGTGTTGAAGGTGGAGTCAGTCTACCCGAGGCAGCCAGTCTCCATACTGTGAAGTTTGCTGCAGCTGTTGTGACGTCGTCCCCCCGGAAGAACACTGTGGTGTGTTAGCCTGCCAGTGGAGTGGCAGTGAAAGGATTTACCCGGGACCGACTGTTGGAGACGATCATCCACTGGGGTATTGAGGACAGGAGGGTGATTTGTGATATCACACGAGACTCCTGTCTAGGGCGTACCCCTTATATCGTTCGTGGAGTGGCCGTACCAGCCTTGGTGGCGCAGTACCTGCCAGCAGACCAGCTGGACGTGTGGTTGACGGCCTCCACGACGGTGCCCCCAGTGGACCTGTGTTGTGGCTGACCTGTGGCCAGGGTAGGCTCGGCATTCTCAGAGGACACGTCTTGAGGCCACGAAGAAAGCACCGCGGACTCAGCACCTAGCTTCTTGATCAAGAGTCTTCAGCAGAAGACTAGATTGTGCATGATCCCCTTTGTAAAGTGTTAATACCCCTCCCCCTTGTGTACTCTTTTATTTTATATATTTAAATGGTGATGGTACTAATTATAATATTAAGTTCTTAGCTTTCTTTCCCTACTCCCTTTAAGTTACTTGCGTCACGGATCTCATCCCTTGATAGCCACTACTGGCTCGGGAACGGATACCCAGCAAACAATTTTAGGTTGCCACAACATATCTGGAAAGTATTTGAAAGTATTGGAAACGTTTGTTTTATCGTATCAGATACGATATTGTGTGTGGACTTAAATAGGTTTCCAAAACTTATAACCAAGACATATGTATCTAACACTAATTTGAGATGTTGTGGCAACTTTACACTCCTAACATGAGTCATTCATAATCCATTCATATACCAATATGAATCTCTTATGAAAGGTTTGAGCCAATAATCTGAACCCTTTTTACATCTTTGTGTTTAAAGTTAAATTTCTTGAAATTAAATTATATTTTATATTATATTATTTTTATTATATTTTATATTATATTATTATTTTCAATTTAAATATTAAAACCAATTTAAGGGTAAAAAAAATCTAATAATTTATATTTCTTTTATTATTTACTAACAATTATAATTATTTACTAACGGAGAGAGGGGAGGCTGTACGGCGGAGAGTGGCGGCTGTGGCGGACAGTGGCGGCGGTGGCGGATAGTGGCGGCGGGCGGACAGTGGCGGCGGGCGGACAGTGGCGGCGGCGGGCGGACAGTGGCGGCGGGCGGACAGTAGCGGCGGTGGCGGACAGTGGCGGCGGCGGGCGGACAGTGGCGGCGGGCGGACAGTAGCGGCGGTGGCGGACAGTGGCGGCGGGCGGACAGTGGCGGCGGTGGCGGACAGTGGCGGCGGTGGCGGCGGTGGCGGACAGTGGCGGCGGGCGGACAGTGGCGGCGGGCGTACAGTGGCGGCGGGCGGACAGTGGCGGCGGGCGGACAGTGGCGTCGGGCGGACAGTGGCGGCGGTGGCGGATAGTGGCGGCGGGTGGACAGTGGCGGCGGGCGGACAGTGGCGGCGGTGGCGGATAGTGGCGGCGGGCGGACAGGGCGGCGGCGGGCGGACAGTGGCGGCGGGCGGACAGTGGCGGCGGGCGGACAGTGGCGTCGGGCGGACAGTGGCGGCGGTGGCGGATAGTGGCGGCGGGCGGACAGTGGCGGCGGGCGGACAGTGGCGGCGGTGGCGGATAGTGGCGGCGGGCGGACAGTGGCGGCGGGAGGACAGTGGCGGCGGGCGGACAGTGGCGGCGGGCGGACAGTGGCGGCGGGCGGACAGTGGCGGCGGGCGGACAGTGGCGTCGGGCGGACAGTGGCGGCGGTGGCGGATAGTGGCGGCGGGCGGACAGTGGCGGCGGGCGGACAGTGGCGGCGGTGGCGGATAGTGGCGGCGGGCGGACAGGGCGGCGGCGGGCGGACAGTGGCGGCGGGCGGACAGTGGCGGCTGTGGCGGATAGTGGCGGCGGGCGGACCGTGGCGGCGGTGGTGGACAGTGGCGGCGGGCGGACAGTGGCGGCGGCGGGCGGACAGTGGCGGCGGCGGGCGGACAGTGGCGGCGGCGGGCGGACAGTGGAGGCGGCGGGCGGACAGTGGAGGCGGCGGGCGGACAGTGGAGGCGGCGGGCGGACAGTGGAGGCGGCGGGCGGACAGTGGAGGCGGCGGGCGGACAGTGGAGGCGGCGGGCGGACAGTGGAGGCGGCGGGCGGACAGTGGTGGCGGCGGGCGGACAGTGGTGGCGGCGGGCGGACAGTGGTGGCGGCGGGCGGACAGTGGTGGCGGTGGCGGACAGTGGCGGCGGTGGCGGACAGTGACGGCGGTGGCGGACAATGGCGGCGGTGGCGGACAGTGGCGGCGGTGGCGGACAGTGGCGGCGGTGGCGGACACTGGCGGCTGCTGTGTCTGGCGGGCGGTGGCGGGGTCTGTGATGAGTGGTGGCGGCTGGCGGTGGTGGGTGGTGGCGGCGGTGGTGGTGGGTGGTGGTGGCGGCGGCGGCGGCTGGTGGTGGCGGCGGTGGTGGTGGGTGGTGGTGGGTGGTGGCGGCGGTGGTGGTGGGTGGTGGTGGCGGCGGCGGTGGGTGGCGGCGGCGGCTGGTGGTGGTGGGTGGTGGCGGCGGGTGGTGGTGGGTGGTGGCGGCTGTGGTGGGTGGTGGCGGGCGGTGGCGGGCGGTGGCGGGCGGCGGCGGCTGTGGTGGGTGGTGACGATCGGCGGTGGGGGGGCTGGTGGCGGCTTGCGGTGGCGGCTTGCGGTGGCGACTGTGGCAACGGGCGGTGACTGCTGATAGCGGGCGGTGGTGGCGGGCGGTGGTGGCGGCTGGTGGTGGCGGCTGGTGGTGGTGGCAGCTGGTGGCGGTGATGGCGGCTGGTAGTGGTGGCAGCTGGTGGCGGTGATGGCGGCTGGTGGTGGTGGCGGCTGGTGGTGGTGGCAGCTGGTGGCGGTGATGGCGGCTGGTGGTGGTGGTGGTGGTGATGGCGGCTGGTGGCGGGCGGTGGCGGCTTGTGGCGGCTGGTGGTGGCGGCGGTGGTGGGTGGTGGTGGGTGGTGGTGGTGGTGGTGGGTGGTGGTGCCGGCTGTGGTGGGTGGTGGCGGTGGTGTCGGCGGCGGCTGTGGTGGGTGGTGGCGGCGGCGGCGGTGATGGGTGGTGGCGGCGGCGGTGGTGGTGGGTGGTGGTGGCGGCGGCGGTGATGGGTGGTGGCGGCGGTGGTGGTGGGTGGTGGTGGCGGCGGCGGCTGGTGGTGGTGGGTGGTGGTGGTGGGTGGTGGCGGCGGGTGGCGGTGGTGGGTGGCGGGTGGCGGCTGGTGGTGGGTGGCGGGTGGCGGCTGGTGGTGGGTGGTGGCGGCGGGTGGTGAGTGGCGGTGGTGGGTGGCGGTGGCTGGTGGCGGGTGGTGGTGGGTGGCGGTGGCTGGAGGCGGGTGGCGGTGGCTGGTGGCGGGTGGCGGCTGGTGGTGGGTGGTGGCGGCTGGTGGTGGGTGGTGGTGGGTGGTGGCGGGTGGCGGGTGGCGGTGGTGGGTGGCGGTGGCGGGTGGCGGCTGGTGGTGGGTGGTGGCGGGTGGCGGCTGGTGGTGGGTGGTGGCGGGTGGCGGCTGGTGGTGGGTGGCAGCGGGTGGTGGGTGGCGGCGGGTGGCGGCTGGTGGTGGGTGGCGGCTGGCGGCTGGTGGTGGGTGGTGGCGGGTGGCGGCTGGTGGTGGGTGGTGGCGGCGGGTGGTGAGTGGCGGTGGTGGGTGGCGGTGGCTGGTGGCGGGTGGCGGCTGGTGGTGGGTGGTGGCGGGTGGCGGCTGGTGGTGGGTGGTGGCGGGTGGCGGCGGGTGGTGGCGGGTGGCGGCGGGTGGCGGCGGGTGGCGGCTGGTGGTGGGTGGTGGCAGGTGGCGGCTGGTGGTGGGTGGCGGCGGGTGGCGGCTGGTGGTGGGTGGCGGGTGGCGGCGGGTGGCGGCTGGTGGTGGGTGGCGGCTGGTGGTGGGTGGTGGCGGGTGGTGGCGGGTGGCGGGTGGTGGTGGGCGGCGGGTGGCGGCGGGTGGCGGCGGGTGGCGGCGGGTGGCGGCTGGTGGCGGCCAGCTGGGACACACCCTTCTCCACTGTAGGTCTGAGTACAACTAACCATATGTCTCTCTCACCCACCAGAACAGTGTTGCCAGCTTGCGCTCTCAAAATGTTTCCTTCAAAGATTGTATATTATCTTTGAACAACAAGTTTGATTATCAAGGAAATAATGCATATATTATTGTCACATTAATACTGTGCAATATCTTATTACATTCCTGCTAAATAATTATAATTTGAAACAGGACAAAAAATCCCACATATATATAAAAACCAACATTAGAGATCACGAGGCCTAGGCCTCGCCTGTGACCACACATCCTGCCTCCCTGGCCTGCTACACTCACACACCTCACACTCTTAACTCTCTCATAATCACTCTCACTCTCTTACTCTGTCACTCTTACTCTGTCACTCTTACTCTCTGTCACTCTTACTCTCTGTCACTCTTACTCTCTGTCACTCTTACTCTCTGTCACTCTTACTGTCACTCTTACACTCTGTCACTCCTACTCTCTGTCACTCTTACTCTGTCACTCTTACTCTCTGTCACTCTTACTCTCTGTCACTCTTACTCTCTGTCACTCTTACTCTGTCACTCTTACTCTGTCACTCTTACTCTCTGTCACTCTTACTCTCTGTCACTCTTACTCTCTGTCACTCTTACTCTCTGTCACTCTTACTCTCTGTCACTCTTACTCTGTCACTCATACTCTGTCACTCTTACTCTCTGTCACTCTTACTCTGTCACTCTTACTCTCTGTCACTCTTACTCTCTGTCACTCTTACTCTGTCACTCTTACACTCTGTCACTCTTACTCTGTCACTCTTACTCTCTGTCACTCTTACTCTCTGTCACTCTTACTCTGTCACTCTTACTCTCTGTCACTCTTACTCTCTGTCACTCTTACTCTGTCACTCTTACTCTGTCACTCTTACTCTCTGTCACTCTTACTCTCTGTCACTCTTACTCTCTGTCACTCTTACTCTCTGTCATTCTTACTCTCTGTCACTCTTACTCTGTCACTCTTACTCTCTGTCACTCTTACTCTCTGTCACTCTTACTCTCTGTCACTCTTACTCTGTCACTCTTACTCTGTCACTCTTACTCTCTGTCACTCTTACTCTGTCACTCTTACTCTCTGTCACTCTTACTCTGTCACTCTTACTCTCTGTCACTCTTACTCTCTGTCACTCTTACTCTCTGTCACTCTTACTCTCTGTCACTCTTACTCTGTCACTCTTACTCTCTGTCACTCTTACTCTCTGTCACTCTTGCTCTCTGTCACTCTTACTCTCTGTCACTCTTACTCTCTGTCACTCTTACTCTGTCATTCTTACTCACTCTCAGTCACCCTTACCCATTCATACTCACTCTCTCACTCTTACTCTCATACTCTTACTCTCAATTACTCTTACTCTCAATCACTCTTACTCCCAATCACTCCTACTCCCAATCACTCCTACTCTCAATCACTCCTACTCTCATTCTTACTCTTACTCTTACTCCCAATCACTCTTACTCTCAATCACTCTTATTCTCATTCTTACTCTCACTCTTACTCTTACTCCCAATCACTCTTACTCCCAATCACTCTTACTCTCAATCACTCTTACTCTCAATCACTCTTACTCTCAATCACTCTTACTCTCATTCTTACTCTTACTCACTCTTACTCTCAATCACTCTTATTCTCATTCTTACTCCTACTCTCACTCTAACTCCTACTCCCAATCACTCTTACTCCCAATCACTCTTACTCTCAATCACTCTTACTCCCAATCACTCTTACTCTCAATCACTCTTACTCTCAATCACTCTTACTCTCAATCACTCTTACTCTCAATCACTCTTACTCTCACTAACTCTCAATCACTCTTACTCTCACTCTAACTCTCAATCACTCTTACTCTCATACTCACCCTTACTCTCAATCACTTTACTCTCACTCTTACTCATTCTGTCACTCTTACTCTCACTCTTACTCACTCTGTCACTCTTACTCACTCTCAGTCACTCTTACTTATACTCACTCTTACTCACACTTACACACTCTCTGGCACTCTCACTCACCTTCATTCACTCTTACTCACTCTTACCCACTCTCGCTCACTCTTACTCACTCTAGTTAATAAGAACACGCCAATATAAGACAACAAAACGTTTTCAGATTCGTTCTCACCACTTTCCAGCAACTTTTAAAATTTATATAAATTATCTTAGGGAATAATACATAAATTATATATTTAAACATGATATTAGTGTTTAGTGGAATGCATAAGGAGTCAAATTGTGTTAAAAAGAGCGATTTTTAGAAAATTTGGAAAACTACTTTTTTCTGTTCATATTATAACTAAATGGATTTTAAAGGTTTCACTCAGCCAATATATATCATTCACAATTTATTAATGAATTTTACAAAAAAACACCATAAATTTTATATTTAAACATGTAAAAACTATTTGTTTTACATTTGGAAGAAAATAATTGTAGAAAAACAATTTATAATTAAACCTTTGTGTTTGGATTTTTTGAGTAAAAGTTTCTCAAAGGCTCTCCTGCACCATTCTCAATGCAAATCATTCCCACACCTATGGGAAGAGATAGGCGAACGTTGTGTAGATGATTTGTGTTTGCTGGGTACATATATCTTCCTCTAACAACATCAGAGTAAGGACCCCGTTGCGTCCCGAGAGGGCCGTAACAACTTATACAACAAACCAAAAAGTATTGTCATCACACTTAATATAACATAATAAAATATGGCACAACATGAAGTAACAGACTTATCTCCCACATGTTATTCCTTCGAGTCCCTTGCAGCTACTGACTCTCGCTCTGTCGCTTACCCATAATCCTCTCCCGTCTGCCTCATCCAGGATGAGGGATGGAAACTAAAGACTTTTTAATATTTAAAACTAATTGAACAACCACTTGTTCTCAAAACACATAAGAATGCAAATTACATATAATAGTTACTTACAAAATATATAAGTACAATGCCACCTGCTTAATTACAGTAAATAAACAATTATATAAACTTAGTAAAAGTGACATCTGGAACTCCCAAAACTGAACAGGTCCAGCAATTCTAACTTCCCGAATCTAACAGGTATAAGACGTGTGCAAAGCAACCGCGCTCCTGTCCCCACTGACGCTGCCACACCACACGATAATTTACAAAAATACAATGTGTGTACATATACAGGCAATGATATAATGGAACAAAACAAGTTATTTTAAATTTATATACGTATTCAGCTAGGAGTACGTAACAGGGTGATGGTCCACATTGTGCACTACTGGGGTGATGGTTCACATTGTGCACTACTGGGGTGATGGTTCACATTGTGCACTACTGGGGTGATGGTCCACATTGTGCACTACTGGGGTGATAGTTCACATTGTGCACTACTGGGGTGATGGTTCACATTGTGCACTACTGGGGTGATGGTTCACATTGTGCACTACTGGGGTGATGGTCCACATTGTGCACTACTGGGGTGATAGTTCACATTGTGCACTACTGGGGTGATGGTTCACATTGTGCACTACTGGGGTGATGGTTCACATTGTGCACTACTGGGGTGATGGTCCACATTGTGCACCACTGGGGTGATGGGTCACATTGTGCACTACTGGGGTGATGGTTCACATTGTGCACTACTGGGGTGATGGTTCACATTGTGCACTACTGGGGTGATGGTTCACATTGTGCACTACTGGGGTGATGGTCCACATTGTGCACTACTGGGGTGATGGTTCACATTGTGCACTACTGGGGTGATGGTTCACATTGTGCACCACTGGGGTGATGGTTCACATTGTGCACTACTGGGGTGATGGTCCACATTGTGCACCACTGGGGTGATGGGTCACATTGTGCACTACTGGGGTGATGGTTCACATTGTGCACTACTGGGGTGATGGTTCACATTGTGCACTACTGGGGTGATGGTTCACATTGTGCACTACTGGGGTGATGGTCCACATTGTGCACTACTGGGGTGATGGTTCACATTGTGCACTACTGGGGTGATGGTTCACATTGTGCACAACTGGGGTGATGGTTCACATTGTGCACCACTGGGGTGATGGTTCACATTGTGCACTACTGGGGTGATGGTCTACATTGTGCACCACTGGGGTGATGGTCCACATTGTGCACCACTGGGGTGATGGTTCACATTGTGCACTACTGGGGTGATGGTTCACATTGTGCACTACTGGGGTGATGGCTCACATTGTGCACTACTGGGGTGATAGTTCACATTGTGCACTACTGGGGTGATGGTCCACATTGTGCACTACTGGGGTGATGGTCCACGTTGTGCACCACTGGGGTGATGGTTCACATTGTGCACTACTGGGGTGATGGTTCACATTGTGCACTACTGGGGTGATGGTTCACATTGTGCACTACTGGGGTGATGGTTCACATTGTGCACTACTGGGGTGATGGTTCACATTGTGCACTACTGGGGTGATGGTCCACATTGTGCACTACTGGGGTGATGGTCCACATTGTGCACTACTGGGGTGATGGTTCACATTGTGCACTACTGGGGTGATGGTTCACATTGTGCACTACTGGGGTGATGGTCCACATTGTGCACTACTGGGGTGATGGTCCACATTGTGCACTACTGGGGTGTGTTACCTACCATACGTTAAGGCTCGTGACCCTACAACAGCCAACTTTAAAATAAGTCTAGGGTTACTAAAAAACTGCTGTTCACCAGAGCGGGTCACCAGTATAACCCCTTGATAAGTAATGAGCACGTAATTAAAATTTTCCTTTAGGACTGAAAAATTATACATATTACTTATAATATATATATTCAAACAGTATAATATAAAAACACAGATGGTAAAGTTAACTTATACAACAAACCAAAAAGTATTGTCATCACACTTAATATAACATAATAAAATATGGCACAACATGAAGTAACAGACTTATCTCTCACATGTTATTCCTTCCAGTCCCTTGCAGCTACTGACTCTCGCTCTGTCGCTTACCCATAATCCTCTCCCGTCTGCCTCATCCAGGATGAGGGATGGAAACTAAAGACTTTTTAATATTTAAAACTAATTGAACAACCACTTGTTCTCAAAACACATAAGAATGCAAATTACATATAATAGTTACTTACAAAATATATAAGTACAATGCCACCTGCTTAATTACAGTAAATAAACAATTATATAAACTTAGTAAAAGTGACATCTGGAACTCCCAAAACTGAACAGGTCCAGCAATTCTAACTTCCCGAATCTAACAGGTATTAGACGTGTGCAAAGCAACCGCGCTCCTGTCCCCACTGACGCTGCCACACCACACGATAATTTACAAAAACACAATGTGTGTACATATACAGGCAATGATATAATGGAACAAAACAAGTTATTTTAAATTTATATACGTATTCAGCTAGGAGTACGTAACAGGGTGATGGTCCACATTGTGCACTACTGGGGTGATGGTTCACATTGTGCACTACTGGGGTGATGGTCCACATTGTGCACTACTGGGGTGATGGTTCACATTGTGCACTACTGGGGTGATGGTTCACATTGTACACTACTGGGGTGATGGTTCACATTGTGCACTACTGGGGTGATGGTTCACATTGTGCACTACTGGGGTGATGGTTCACATTGTGCACTACTTATGTGATAGATCACATTGTGCAGTACTAGGGTGATGGTTCACATTGTGCACTACTGGGGTGATGGTTCACATTGTACACTACTGTGGTGATGGTTCACATTGTGCACTACTTATGTGATAGATCACATTGTGCAGTACTGGGGTGATGGTTCACATTGTGCACTACAGGGGAAATGGTTCACATCGTGCACTGCAGGGGTGATGGTTCACATTGTGCCCTTCTGGGTTCACATTGAACACTACTGGGGTGATGGTTCACATTGAACACTACTGGTGTTGTAACACGGGGCGTGGTTTAAACTCTCTCTTATCCGTTGCCCTGCCCGTGAATAAACTTAAGACCAAGACCCCCAAAGCTAACTCTCAGCTGAGTCCCACTCCACATGGTCTTAGACGTTCGACCGTCTAAGATTCTACAGCTACGTGACGTCGTTCTAGGAATACTAGTAAGCTCAAAGATCTCAACACTGCCACCACCAAACCAATTAAAACGAAACAACCAAATTAATTATTCGGGGTTTGGGCCAATTAATCAATCATTAAACCCTTGGGGCTTAATCCCCAAATTATTTGGAAATGGGGGGAATGAATTTACATTAAGTGTGGGAATTACTCAAACAAAACAAAGTAATATATTTGGGAGTTAAGATAGCATGACTTGATTGCAATATTAATACTAATTCCCTCCAATAACCCAGACTCGTAGAGACCACAGCAAACACAATCGTATAATATCAATTTGGTAAAACTCAGGAAATACAAAAGTTCTTACTCACAGTTCATTATGCAAAGCTATCAAAGTAATTAATAAAAATCACTCCCTTAGTTAACACTTCCTAAATGACTTAGTTTCCTAAAGAGGCAGACATGAGATTACTTCTCTATACAAAACTCTCAAAGCAAGCTTTACCTTAATCTAAGAAGACCAACCGATGGTGTTTCTGGTCCTTTGTGGAGGTTCAGATGGTGACCTACCCCGAGCTACTCCACAACCACACTGTCTAGCCTGTACTCAGTTAAGAACTGACCTAGGCTAGTAAGTATTACTTCACCAGGTATATCAATTTACCAAGCAGGGTTTATCTTGAACAAACTAATCTCATATCCTAGCCAAACCAGAAGGTTGAATTAATATTAAAGCTGGTGGTAATAAAATTAGACATCTTGGAAAAACTATATCAATTACAATATTCGCTAGTGGACTTTAATTTGTACAGTATGAATTAGTAAATATGGAAGATTGTGGTCACGTCAACCGCATAACCCAATTGCCTCAGCTACGTCATAAGCGGCCACCGACCTAGTCCCTCCTACTCAACATGAAGTCACTTCATAATGACGGTGTATGAACCTTGATCTCAAACTCTACCTTCATGTTGGCCTGGCATACATACTTAATCCAGATAAGTTATTACAACAATTTGTGATTGTTGAAATATTCATTACTTGTTTGCATTAAAACAAAGGAGACGGCCATCTTGTTTTCTAAACGTGTTAATCCCTAAATCCCAGGAGGAGATTTATACCACCAGCCTACATCTTTTGGGAGACACGTGGTCCCAATCTGATGCTTATGATAGATCTGTACTTTCTACAACAAGCTAGTTTGTTACAACCTCCCCTCCCCCCCCACGTAAGTAAATTAATAAAACTTTTTTTTTTAATACCATGAAAAATGAGCTTTAATATCTAAATCCTTAGTTATACAATCAATAAATCCATGCTTATATAAGAAAGCTACCCTATCTAATAAAATGACAATCATCAGATTGTATAGCAAAGATCATAAAATAAACATTACCGATTGCAGCATAAATTCCGACTGTCAGCTGACAGCCCAGCAATCGTCCAATACAACTGGAACATACATACTACACCTGACTGATCTAGCTAAACAAAATATCCCTAATTTTTCAGCAAAACCTGGCAAGTAAAATTCCTTGGCTCTTTATTAGTCAACCACGTGTGTGCTCCCTAGAGCAGGGCTCCCACAATGTAAAGCAATAATTAAAACATATCTACAGACTGAACTTTCAGTCAACCGGGAGAGGAACACTGAACTTCACGAAGTTCACATCCGTTTAAAATCCACTCTCCAAGCAATGTCATCCTTGATATTCCGCCAATAAAAACAAACCTAGTTTTATTACATATAACTAAAAATTCCACTACAACTAAATCACAGGTTACAGCTGACTGTACAGCGAAGACTGTCCGCACTCCTGATTTAAGAGTATCAGTGTTCAATTTGGTCCGCTCCTCCTGTGTTCAAAAACTCTGAAAAAAATAGCACAACATAATTTTCTACAGCCGTTTGTTCTGGACTTAGTGCAATCGTCTATCCCACAGGAGGCTATTAATGAATTACCAAATCATATAGGAGAAGTTTCCACATTTACACTTTACCAAAATATTGACAAAAGCTCTTTTTCAACATTTAACCAAAAGTGTCCAGATGAACTTTACGAAGGTGTTCAGAGTCTTACTTTACTTTATCTTTTAACCAAATGTTCTTTTTATGTAACTAAAAATCGATGACGATGAGCGAAGACTGTAGTCGAGGTCGATGATGTTGATGACGATCTTGCTTCTTTCATGCATTAGTGTCCAGGTCCCTGGTTCTCCTGTTCACCTTTCCCGGGACCGTTAAAAGACGACAGAATGTCCCAGAGCCGGGTACCAAGTGACAACTGTAGATTACTCTCGCTCGACCATTGACCTGGCTCCCAAAAGTTCACACGTCTTCATACCAACCAGAGCTCACACGGTAGTCTTGAGGTAAACCTTGACGGCGCAGATGACCACAGAAGAGCAGGAATGGACGTACTAACGGTGTCTTGTGACAGCAATAGTGTCAGAGGGTCGTTGAGGCGGGTGGCGTTGCGTGATGTTACCAGGCTACTAGGCCGTAAACACCAACTGTGTATACCCTCGTACCGCCAACTTTAGGCCAAAGGAAGCAATTTTGCGACCATTATATGGCGAGTCGCGGTACTCTGCAGGGAGACCGTGCCTTCCACCTGTGACCGCCTTAGTTCCACTTCCATGTTATTCAGACGACGTAATCATCAATCTTCCGACGAGAAATTTTCGAATACTGCTACTGGCTCGCCCATTCTCTTGACCTCTCATCCAACACTGCTGGTATGGCTGTAGTCTTGACGATGCAGCTGGTGGGAAGTGGTGACCTCGAGACAGCTACATCCGATGTTGAACACGTTGACATCCGGTGACTGCTTCAATGTGGACAGCCTGTTGGCCCCTGACAACCTCGTTAGTGACGTGAGGTGTCAGCCGGGTGACTCTTGTACTGTCACCCACCCCAAAGTAACTGATGGGTCAGTTACTGGGGCTGGAGAGGGAGAGGCTTAGTGTAACGTGCCTCCCCCTTGGTGTTTACAGACAAGGGTTCACGTGTGGCTGGAACAACTGGTGCGGTGTACCAATCAGACCTGGGAACAGACTGACAACATGGCGGAAGCATAGATATAACTCTGGGTTTGATGGAAGTTGGAACCCCAGAGCACGGTAAAAGCTGCTACCCGAGTTAAGTACAAGTAATAATTCACATCATTGCCTCAACAGAAAAATCTAATGAATACTAAATTATACTAACCAGGGAAGTTACTTTACAGTAACTGTTCAGTGCGAGACCTTATCACCATTGGGTGACGAGACTGCACCTGACTACAGATGAAAGATGACAGAGGATCATTCTCATCCCCTGACTCGTCGGTTAAGCCATGAGTCAGCACCGCTGAGTCAGGAATTAGACTCCTGAAGGCAGTTCTAATTCCTCTCTAGCATGATATGGTTTTAATTTATTTACATGAATTGTCCTTTCCACCTGGTCCTCGAATACTCCTTTTATGACAAGGTTAACTGACCCCGCCCTCATAATTACTCTATACGGACCCCACCATCTAGGAGCTAGTTTCCTACTCTGATTGGCGGGCGCAGCCTCATTTACTCTCAACACGAGGCTACCCATTTTTAACTCTAGGGGACACTTTCTTGTCATAAAAGCGAGCATAACGATTCCGTGCTTTCTTGGACGCTTCAGCCGCAATATTCCAAGCATTCCTCATCTTACCGAGGACCTCTGAAGGATAGTCCTCAGCATATGCAATATTATGTCTGTTAAGCAGACCTGAGGGGAAACTGCATGAATGACCAGTAAACAAAAGAAGGGGGTTGGGTGTTAATCGATTGATGGATGGCAGTATTCAAAGCTAACTGAACATAGGGTAGGTTTTCATCCCACGAATTTGCGTCATGTTCATCAAGGATTGCAAGCATATCCTTGACCGAACGATTAGTACATTCCGTCATACCGTTTGCTTGTGGGTGGTAGGCTGTTGTAAAAGCCGAAGTTGTTTAAAAGCTCTAAAATCCTACAAACTTCCCTAAAAATATTTCCATTGAATTCCTGACCCAGGTCAGAGACTAAAACTTTAGGAGGCCCAAACACAGTTACGAACCTTACGAAGTTAGGTTCGATCAAGAACAGTTACGAAGAACGCATCTGCAACCGTACGACAATCTTCCTGACGTAATGCAACTAGTGTAGTGTACCTAGACAAATGGTCAATAAGTACCAACACGTATCTGTTACCCGAATGACTGTGGTGTAAATCATTCAAATCGGACCCCACATGATCTAATGGTTCCTGAATTTCAGGAAATTCCTTCAAGTGGGGCTTGTACCTTAAGGGTACCTTTCCTCCTCTGGCAATGAGAACATGACTTCATATATTGGATTACCTCAGAAAGCAGCCCTGGGAAATATAAGAGAGACTTTGCTTTTAAGTGAGTTTTAAAGATACTCGGATGCCCTGCAACTTTTGATGCATGTGCAAGCTTTAACGTAGATGACCGCAACGTGTCCGGAATAACTAGCTGGAATACTGCCCTATCTTTTTGACTATTAACGTAATACAGGACGCCCTGTTTCATCTCAAAGTCATGAGTCGGTAATTTACGGTTCGTGGAAGGGTATTTTCCCCCTTCCAAACATTCAATAATCTCTTTCCACCTAGGCTCGCTCATCTGGTATTCTCTCATTTTATCTGATGGAATGGTTTCAATATTCTGGTTTACAGTAATAGAGATGATATTTCGGTTCAGCGTATCCAGCACAACATGTGCAAGACCAGGCTTATGCAATATCTTTAATGAGTGGGCCGAAAATTCGTAAGACCAGCGTGACATTCGGGGGCATTTCGTGCTCTTTTAAAATATGTGTGTTAAAGCACGATGGTCGGTGTAAATTAAGAAATGGCGCTGAAATAGATACGGTTCGAAATATCTAACTGCACGGAACTCTGCTCAAATGCCTCCTTCAGCTCCTGCAGATGTCTGACATCAGGTACCTGTGTAAAAATGTCGTCAACATACCTGCAGTATATGGCCGGTTTCAACAAAGGTCAACAAACTGATCGAAACTGTGAACGCCAAGAAATCCGGACTCCACCTGCCAAAGATCATTGGGGAATATAAACCTGGATATGCGTATGGAAATGTCAAGACACACAAGCCTGGAAACCCACTTCGGCCAATCATTAGCCAAATACCCACACCCACGTACAGACTGGCGAAGCGACTCAACGGCCTGCTGACTCCTTATGTTCCTTGCGCCTTCAGCCTGAAGTTTCCAAAGGAATTTGTTGACTTACTGCGGGGCACACGGGCCACAGGGATAAGAGCCTCGTTGGACGTAGTATCGCTGTTTACCAACGTACCTGTGGACGAGACAATCGGGATGATAGCCGACAGAGTGTATCGTGATCCAGCCTGTACTCCTCTTGACATACCCGAAAATATTCTAAGGAAACTACTCCAAGCTTGTACTAAAGAGGCACCCTTCTTGAGCCCGGATGGGCACATGTATAAGCAAGTAGATGGAGTCGCCATGGGTTCTCCCCTAGGTGTCCTGTTTGCAAACTTCTACATGGGTACCATCGAGCAAAAAGTCTTAGTCGACATGAACTTGAAACCAGCCATATACTGCAGGTATGTTGACGACATTTTTACACAGGTACCTGATGTCAGACATCTGCAGGAGCTGAAGGAGGCATTTGAGCAGAGTTCCGTGCTGTGTTTCACTTACGAGATGGAAAAGGATGGGAAGCTGCCCTTTCTAGATGTAAGAGTCATGGAAAAGAGTGGAGGTTTCCACACTGCAGTCTACACTAAGGAAACGAACATAGGAATGTGCCTAAATACCAACAGCGACTGCCCAGACAGGTACAAGAGGAGTGTTGTTAACGCATATGTCGACCGTGCTCTAAGCCACAGCTCAGAATGGAAGCAAGTCGACGAAGAACTCTGTAGGGTAAGGCAGGTCCTAGTCAACAACGGCTTCTCCAATGGTTTCGTCGAAGACATCATAAGAAGGAAAGTGAAACGCCATGCAACCTCTGAAGAGACAACTAACACAACACCTATACCCCCTATTGACTATTTTACAGTAACTTCTTTTCCACAGCTCATAAAACAGAGGAAAGGGTCCTGAAAGATATTGTTAATAGAAACGTTATCCCTACAGACAAAAATCAGAGGATACAACTGACGATTTACTATAAAACCAGAAAAACGGCCAGCCTACTCATGAGAAACTCAAAGCAGAACGCTTTAAAAGAGACCAACGTTGTCTATGCCTTCAAATGCCCACTTGGGGACTGTAAGCTCCAAAAACCCCAGTATATAGGCAAGACAACAACATCTCTTTCTAGGCGTTTAACGATGCATAAACAACAGGGCTCCATTAAGGAACATATAATCTCTTCCCACAACCAAACCATCGCCAGAGTAATCCTAGTAAACAACACAGAAATCATCGATAGATACAGCGATAGCAGGCGGCTTGACGTTTGCGAGGCACTACACATTAAGAAGTCAACACCAGCAATCAACAGCCAATTAATGCACAACTATATTCTACCCACCTCAAGACTCCGCTCCAATATAGAAGCATCAAGAAATATGGACCAATAGGCTTTCTACAATCACTTCCATTTCAATACCCATTGTTTCGTGTTCTGTCTTGTGTTGATGAAATTAATACCCTATTAATGCCACCTCTTGTTCTGTCTTGTGTTGATGAAATTAATACCCTATTAATGCCACCTCACCCCATCCACCTCACTCAAATGTAGATATAAACAAAATCGGAGATGTGTAAGTTCTATTCAGTTGTGTATTTGTAAACTAAAGTCTTTGAAAATGTAATACGTTTTACGAAACGCGCTCGTGTCGCGTCAGACTAGAAATAAAAATGAATTTTGGAGAATTGATTTTTGAATTACCTCCAACAGTGAAAAAAATGTACGAAAGATTGAGAAAATTCGTGTTAGAGTTATTAATCTTACTTTTTCGGTCATATTTAATAATATATATATATATATATATATATATATATATATATATATATATATATATATATATATATATATATATATATATATATATATATATATATATATTGTCGGGGTTCACCACCTATAAGAGGGGCGAGTAACAGTATACCCAAGGTCACTCACCGTAGCCCTGCGGGTCTTCACTCTATCCTCGCGGCGCCACTGTACGCCAGGAGAGTATCCCAGTCAATCCCAACCGGCCTCTGATCGAGAAAGAGTGGGAACACAGCTTGTTCTCTTAACTGCTGTGTGCCCGCCCCGGCATGGGCTCTACTACTATCCACAAGGTCGCCAACTGGTGTTTCCGGTGTCCAGTAACACGTCAGTGGTTTTGTTGAATTGTGGTAGCAGTGGCAAGAACACACTCAATAGATCTGATATCAGGCAGGTATTTATTTCTATCACTCTATTTCCTTTCAGGTATTATATAGCCACAAGAAATATGGAGGGGGATGATATAAACACCAAGGTATTTTGTATTTTACTTAAAACTCAAGACATCACAAGTTTATATCAATAAGCAAACAACTGTTTCATGCAGAAGTCGCTCGTTCTCACAAATAATCATGAACTCGCCAAGCTGGCAATGCTCCCTCTCACGTCAATGTCAAAATCAGCTGGGCGACTCCCACCGCGCGAATGTTCGTTTATTTGTTTGCCTGGCGTGAGGCGCCTGTTTCTTTAAATTCTCAAGGATCACTAAATGTTCAAACACACAATATTTGCGACAATAGCACGTAAATACTTCGCTGCACTGATCTTGAGCTCAATCAAACATTTCTATATTAATGGACACAATAATTCACTATCATGGTATAACACACTGCCCTTCATTTAATGATAACGTATGCCAGTATATATCACTGGAGTTCTCAGTAATTCCTTTCGTGGGTGAATATTCAATTAATCACTGCACATACGAATGGTTATTCAATACACAAGCATCGACGTATATATACATAGATAAATCATAGATATCAATAATGGTAATAATATTTGTAAAGTAATAATAATAACTGGGCACTTAGCCTATCACCAAATACTGGTATATTTATATATATATACTCTCTCCCTAACTGATCATATTAAAGTCTCATGAAAGACATTATCAACACAGTAAATTCATCAATTACTCTGGGTGCCTGCACACACCAATAATAATAGTAAATACCGTGGGTGCTCTATGTAGCCCCACTGCACACTATTGCCTTACTGTGACATAGGTGAGCCTTGCTCACGACATACGAAATACTCTGGCTAAATAATATAGCTGACTAAAGGGGAATTGGGAGGGAAACTAGAATCACCTACTTCCACCTATCCTCCGGTGAGAGTTGAGTTGCAGCTCCTGGTCCAGGCTCCTGCCTCGTGTAGGGATACGCCCCCACACACACCCTGTCGTGTCCTCCAGGAACTCAATCAACGTCCCACCGTAAACGGGTCGTCTCTGTTTCTGTCCTTCGCAGGTCCGTGCCCCTCCTCCACGTCTTGTAGGGTTGGAGTCGGTCTCTCGGCCGTCAACTTCTCCTCCCAGCTACGGCTGCCTGCCTACATCTCGGCTGCAGTCGTTCGGATTTCCGATTAGTGTCTTCTTTCACTGCTTCCCAGTGGATTGGCCCAGCCACTACGTCGTCACTGTGAAGCTATCAGACGTCCCAGACGATACTGCCTAGACTTCACCTGCACAGCACCCGACCCTGGAGCACTTGACGCTCAATATTCCGTCAATTCCCTCTTCGGTTCACACATGGAATGAAGGAAGACCTCTGGCATACTTGCAGACTACGGGTGACGCGAAAGATCCACGGGAGTGGCGTATTACTGTCAGATTGACAGGATCAACCTTCACACATCCGTCCACCTTGACGTGTCATGTCAGACTGATTCCCTCACGGAGGATTGGCCCAGCCACTACGTCATCACTGTGAAGCTATCAGACGTCGCATACGTCGCTGCCTAGACTCCACTCTTGCACAACACCTGTCCATGGAGCACTTGTTGCTCAATATTCTGTCAATTCCTTCTCTGGTCCAACACATGAACGAAGGAAGACCCCACAGGTGCCGGCAGCCCACGAGTGATGCGTAAATCCTTCGGAGACGGGGTAAACTGTCCAACTGACAGGACCCCCCAGCGCACGTCCGACCTCCTTGATATGCTGTCTTAGACTAATGGCGCCGCCGTGGCGCTCTGACCGGACCTCCCTTCCTTCATGACGTCATATTCGCCATGGGAGGTTTTCATTGGCTCCCTGTGCCACATCGCTGTCGGTGACCAATCTGGTGCCACTGACGTCACACAGTTTTGGCGGCAAAACAGAGTAGCCAGCGCCATATTGGCTTCCTAAAGGGCCTAAACCACAGCCCAAAATACTCTTCTTTTACAAATTTCTCGCCACTTCGAGAACACTACATTCTCCCACATATATCAAACTGATGCCTGCGACGTAGAGAACGCTCGGGTAAAGTGGACATGACTCTTACTGCAGGCGTGGGAGAAATATAAGGGGGGGAACACCGTCACAATATATATATATATATATATATATATATATATATATATATATATATATATATATATATATATATATATATATATATATATATATATATATATATATATATATATATACTACTATGTTGGAATTTCCAACATACATCATCATTATATACTAACTACGGTAGTTATTAATTTCACTAATGGTAGTGTCAACATAAATTAACCATTTCATCTGTGTATTAGTGCTAGAATTCTCATGAAATCGAGAAGCAAAATTGCGTCAGAAAATGTCTAGTTAGACACGTTTATTACCAATATGTTGGAGAATTGAATGTGGTTCTCTAAAATTATCAGTATTCCATGTAATAATTACCTACAGATAATATGACTTCCGATAATCTAAAACCGAGAGTTATTAACTGAAATTATTATCAAGTAGCAGTTTTTCTGTTACGTACGAATGCTATGGAGAATAAAAATCTTCTCCATTTCTCGTTTAACACCATTAAACGAGAATATGATAATATTTAAGTCCCTATAATTGCAACCCAGTTCTCATTAATGTATTACATCCATAATTACGCGGAAAAGAATTATCCGTGATTAATAATTTCTGTGGTGAATGCGAGAGACAGGTTGAGGGAGGGCAAAGACGCCATTGTTCACGAGGCATCCCTGGCGAGAAGAGTGGCGAGACTCGTGGTAGTGACTGGGGAGTTTTTATTGACAAGAATTACGTTGATACCCGTTTAATAGTCAACAATTACCCATTCACGTGTTCTATAATGCCCTGCCAGTTAATAATGCGTCAGCAATTGAAGCCACGACCTATAATTACGCGTACACAGCAGTGGACGTCTGGGACTGGCTGACGCGGTTTCGGCAGACCTTAGTATTTGATACGCTCATGATAAGTATACCATTCTCGTTTGATGCATCATCCTAGATTGTATATTTGTGGGTAGTCTGTCGTTATACAGCATGGATACCTAATACACAATGTTAGTTGATTTTCCACATTTTTTCAGTTTTCATGAATATTTGAAATAATTCGTAGCCTAATCAAATGCTACACAAATTTCTCTGATTTCAGCGTGTATATGAGTAGTCGACAATGTTGTTTCTCTTCATTCGTGATATTCACCTCGGGTTCTTTCTTTATTGGGATCCTGTGACCACGAGGACGAATGATGAAACGGCGTTACCGAAATCGTCTTACAGCTAAGTCATTTATTTCGTACAAATTTACCTAAGATTATTACTGATTTCCATATAATTCATATAGGATCTTTACAGTGAATAATTTATTGCCAGAAATGATGATTTGGTAATTAATGTGTTTGCTCTGACTGTTGCTCAATAATTCATAATCTTTAATATTCATAATTTGAGTTATCATATCTTTGAATCTATTGTAGTTTAGATTTACTATGTTACTAACTCAACAATGAACTAGTGACGAACCACACTGGTACCTAGATATATATGAACTTCTAGAAATACCCCCCCCCCCAAATGTTGATATTTGAGGCTTTGACTTTAATTAATTAATAATACAGTCTATTCATTATTTTCAAGTGATTATTCATTTAATTAATATCCATAGACACTGGTTCTCTAGTGTCATTCTAATGATCACTTTTATTTGTTTTCCCTCTTTTCTCAAAAGTGGGTGGTCCTTCGATTTATTTAAATACAATAATCAAATAATTTAATATGTGAGTCAAGCCCCAGAAATCCAACATTTTGGTCCTTATCGAACCGGATACAATCCAATTAATATTAAACTATATCGGTTCTCAGAGAACAAAACAATATTTTGGTCCTCTTCGAACCGGATATATATATATTAATTAATCACTAACACCAATTATGTGTTAACCATTATTGGGCTATACAAATATTGCAATTTACGGCTGTCAGCAGACTGTCCATTATAGCCTAAATACAATCCATAATTACTGATTCACTCAAGTCAGTGAATTCATTAACATTTTAGGATCCAGTATACTAATACAAATTACTGATCCCATACTAATTAATCATTACTAACCCTGTTAACATTATATTCCACAATTAGGAAGTACATTCAGGTGTTAAATATTATTTACGGCAGTAGAATACTTGCCAAACACAATTAATACTCTTGTGTTCATTTAATTTCTTATACACATAATTTCTACCAGTGTATATATTATATAAAATTACAAAATCCAAAAACATAGCACTATTTACACATTATTGCACCACATTTATTGTAATTATTATACCAACCCAACAGAGGTAGGATATTTCAGACTGACACGGTACTAAGATTTGTACAAATTCAGTCTACACCATTAGCTGCATTAATATGTAGTATTATTTCCTAAGTAGTACTGTTAGACAGTGCTGGTGCATTATTAATTTATGTAGTGCTGACTCTAATGGGTGGGATTAACCATTTATTGTGTAATTATATTTTATTACATATTTCTATGTACATCTTTGAGTGTTACTGTAAGTTCACTACCCATCCAAGGCTGATTTTGAAGAGCTAAGCTAAGGAACACCTGTAGTGATACCAAGGCACTACTCAAATCTTAGTTGCTTATTATTAGGTAGGTAGCTAACCTCTAAATAAGGTAAATTACAATCAGCCTCAAGAAAATATCAGGCTGTCAATAATTATACCTGCTCTACATAAAGGAGCAAGTACCATAGCTGTCCAAGTAGCTATACAAGCCCTATAAGGCTCAAACTTACAGCCAGAATGGCTACTCCAGAAAAAATTGGAAGAATCTTGAGAGGTCTTCAAGATCACCTGTCAAGACTACTTGACAAATGTGACAACTGTTTAGGAACTAACTCAGTTGACGTCTTCAGGCTAAAAATGTCCACAAAGAGGGCTAGCCAAAAATATGACTATGTAAAGGTTATAATCGAGTCTTATAGGAACATACTCCTTGTCAGTAATACTGATCCAAACGAACTGTGTCTGATAGAATCTGATCTTGCCGACTATGAAGATATCATTCAAGACAAGTTAGATCAATATAACAAAGTGGTTGCGACACAAAATGTTCCTGAGTGGTTAGAAAATTTTTGTAGTAGACCTACACCCAAGCAAGCACCCAACTCAGATGAAATACATGAGCTACCTCAAAATGAGGAGAATCCTCTAATCAATACTGATCACTACACAGGATCAACAACTGAAGTTCAACCTTCATTCTCTACCATCTCATCTAATACAACTTCACGTAATAATTTATTTACAGAGTCTGATCAATTTTCAGACTGCTCTTCTCAATATTCCATGGATTTTATATATTCAATGCATGAGGCTACTGAATTAACTAGCTCCTCACAGGAACCCAGAGAAACAAGTGAAGCTGCAGATGAAACTCCTAGTGAAGCTGTAATAATCAGTGAATCTGAACCAGAAAATGATAAAGCTAAAGCTGCAGCAGCAGCCAAAGCTGTAATTAAAGCTGAGGCTAAGCAAGAAGCCTTGAGCTATACAAGCAATGGTCATAATTACTCACACCAACCTTCTAGAGCAAGTGCTAACAATGAGAAGACTGTTATAAACCTTGTATACCAATTACTAGATTTATCTCCACCAGAACAATCAGTTGACTCTTAACAAGTCATTAGTTTTCTTCTTGAGTCACTGTTAAATTCCTTCAGTAAAGAGGTGAATCATCCAACTGCTGAGTGGATGACTAAAATTATCATCCAGAGAAAATTGTCTGGTGACACACTCAATAAATTATATGTATACCAGAATGGTAATGTCCTGTCATTGCAGGATATATTTACAGGTTTGCGCAATATAAGCAATCATTCAGCAAACCAGGCACTTAATGCCTCTTCTGAATGCACCGAAACTGTACCCACATCAGTTTCCTTACCTGGAACTCCTAAAGTGACACTGTCACCAGGTAACAAGGGACTAATAATCGATGTAATAACCATAAGTCAAACACTGATTCATCAGTAAAGCCCAAGAGCCCCACAGGTGCTCCTAAGAGACCTAATAGTCCAAAGAGCACTCCCAAGAGCCCAGTAATTGCTCCCCAGAGTACACTAAGTACTCACAAGAGAATAAATAACAAGCAAATGCAAGCAGCGAAACCATCACAACCTGCAGTTGCTGTTTTACCCAAACCGGTAACCCCTAAACGAGCTGTAGGATGGGGAATGTGCTTGTTTTGCAATCAAAAACATTCTCTGTACAAATGTCCTAATTACCCTAATAGAGACACAAGAGTCAGACGACTCAAACAGTTACACAAATGTACTAGGTGTCTCAAATCACATAATGTTAATAGCTGTGACACCCCACTGAACTCCTGCAATAGGTGTAGAAGGGGCAAGCATCATGCTGCACTGTGCAAATTTGTCAAGACAAATTATGTCAATCCTAGAATAGGAGGTAGAGAATCTACACCAGTACAGTGCTGCAAGGTGCGAGATGTGTACAGCGAAATTTCACCAGCATCTCAAGTTTTTTTTTTTTTTTTTTATTTTTACATGCAAGCATGCAAGGTAAAGACAATAAATACAATAAAATATCAGAGAAAACAAAAACAAAATACAGAAGCTACCGGCCAGAAGGACCGACAGTACAGGACAATAATTAGCAAAAATGGAGGAACGCATGAGAAACACAGCATACATCAAGACAAATTAAAAAACAATAACAATAACAAACAAGAAAATAATGTAAGCAAATAAACAAAACTTAGGAACAATATAAAACAAAACAAACAAACACCGGCCTGAAGGGCCGACAACAAAACACATCATAATTATAAAATGAAACATAACACAAGACAATGCACACACAAACAAATCATAAATATAATCAAAAGGAAAATTAAAAAGAAAACACAATACAACATGGTAATACATGAAGAGAATACACTGCAAAACACCGGCCCCTCCACAAAGGGAGAGGCACGGGCACAGAAGACAGTAGGGCAAACAAAACGCCAGATGGGCACACAACACCACAAATAGGAAAAAAAAAAACAGGGAATCGGCGGACATACTTGCCCGGGAACAAGACCCGTGGGAATCGCATATTGAACGCCTCCCAACGTAACCACCCCCAAGGGTCTCGTTCACCCACCGGGGACGCCATGTCATCCGGAACCCAAGCTACAAACACCCGCAAGCAGGGGACCCAAATGGTATCACTCCTGACGCGAGTAACTGCCACAATCCCCCACATCATGGGAACACCCCCCCACCATGAAATTCCCCTGGCTCGTCATTCAACAGTAACTCAGCAATCCCCGACCAGTGACTTGGTGGCATCACCGACGCCGGCAACACGTTCCCCAGGTCCCCAACACACACCCTCACAGGAGGGGCCCGGACATAGGACACCACCACCGGGGCACCAGCGGCCACGGGCACACCACCAGACGACTGCAGGGAACCAGGGCAGCGCGCATCCTTCCTTAATGTCACAACCAGGCCACCAGCAACCACACCATCCCTGGGAGCGGAAGATACCACCTCCCACTGCAGAGAGCCCCCAGGCGGAGAAGGAATGGAAGGCACCCCCGAGACCTGGGCACCAGCATCAGCAGGACACATGAACCTCTGCCACCACCAACCGTGGAGACAGCGACACATCCGGATCCACACCGTCAACTCCCAAGGACCCACAGTCACCGAATTCCCCAACATCGGCCCAGGCAGACGATGAACGCCTGGAACGCTTGGGCTCCGGCCGGAGATCGTCAGAGCCGGAAGCGGACCCAGAAACACGGGTCCCACCAGCTGGACGAACCGACGCCCGACGCAGAACGGCAGCAGCCTCTACCACAGGGGAAACTGGCCTACACACAGCAGGAGGCTCCGCAGCCACCCCAGCACCCAACACATCCGGGACCCGAGGCGAGAACACAGGGCAAGGCGCAGCAGCCGAAGACGAGGGAGAAGACGGCGGCGTGTCACAATGATCACCAGGAAGGCCTTCAGGAGCAGCGGAGACAGTGACAGGAGCACGTAGACCATCCGATGGCACTGCAAGACCCGGAGGAGAGTCTGTTACAACCTGAGGAACGTCCGGCGATGTATGGGAGCCGCATCCGCTAACTGAACGCTCACCTCTTCATCCTCGGAGACCTCCTCCAGAGGGAGTGGTGGGAAATCCTCTTCCCGGAACAAGTTGACTGGAGCAACCGGATCCGCAGTGCATCCGGCAGCCTGATGCCCCAACATGCCACACCGGAAACAAGTACGGGGCTTCCGGGCATAATACACCCGCACGTAGTACCCTAAAAGTCGGACAGAGGATGGAATGTCTGACCTCAGGCGCATCCCGAGGGTACGAATGTTCGTCTTCAACCCCGCATATTTTCCAGTTTACAGATTGTGCATCCTCACACTGACGACTGAGCCAAATCTCTGGAAGAAACGCCGGAGAAGGGACTCAGGGAATTCCATGGGGGCCCCATGGACGCTCACATACGTCACGGCACCACTCCGATCAGATATGGCCACAGAACCAGTGCCATCCAACTACTTCAAGGTACGGCCCTCGTACCGCCGGAGAAATCCACGGTACACTTCCTCACCCACAAACTTGATGATCACCCGGCGAGCAGTCACCAGCTCAACCCCGTAGACCTTCTCGACCGGGACATGTAGCACGTCACACATGACCTGCTCAATGAGAGGATACCCTGCACGGCAGGTAAACTCCAACCCCACGGAGTTTACCATCTCGACAGCGGGAAGATGGCCGCTCATCGCAAAAGCGCCACGTCAAAACCAGGCAGGGACAGCAGGGAGGGTAGAGACACCCACACCCCCTGCTGGCGAAATCTGCAACCTCCCCAAACTGCCGGAGCGGTCAGACGACACGTCTTCACCCTACGGCAGCTCAGGTGGGACTCCATCACCAGCATCTCAAGTGGATGCAACTTTGCCTACTGCCCATCTTCAAGTAAAGAACAAAGGAGCCAAGATCACCACTCGTGGATTATTTGATCAAGGATCCCAGAGAACTTTCATTACTCAGAAAGCGGCAGAGACACTCAATTTACAATCAATCAGACAGGTAAAATTAAACCTGTCAGGGTTCATGATAAATCGAGGACCCCAAGAATATTCAGTAGTTCAACCGCTTGTACGAGTAGGTAGTCATGTCAAGGCTGTCCAAGCCATTGTTGTAGATCAAATACCTTTTGACCTAAATATTAAGGGTCTGGGGTACACAGCCCACTTCCTGCAGGAACGTGAAATTAATTTGGCTGACAACAAGTTAACGTCTGACCGCCTTAACAATGTAAATGTACTAGTAGGAGCAGACTACTATTACCAGTTCATAACTGGACATGTTAAACGATTGGGCATGAATATGCTCCAATCTGCAGGTGGCTACTTACTTACCGGTAAAGTTCTGAATGTGAACAAGCCTAGGCCTGCCAACAATAATAAATTAGTCAGCAGTAAATCAATTCTCCAGCAGCAAGTTAAAATGAGAAACACAGCTGAGTAATAAACTCAAATTGAATGTAGTACAATTAGTATTCGCCGAGATGTTCCATAGCTCTCAGTGGAAAACCAGTGGCCCGTATCTAAACAAGTACAAGTCACAGCGACCAAGCCATTGAATCCACTGCAGACCTAGAATTATTCTCGACAAGTAATAATTGACCACACTCAGTCTCCCTAGGTAATTGATAATATTAGGCTAGAGAATCTAGCACTCCCTAGGTAATCAATAATATTAGGCTAGAGAATCTAGCACTCAATGCATCCTGAATTTAGCAATATTATAAAGTCATCAAGCAACTTCTATAATTATAAATTCACGAGGTCCAAGGTCCACAATACCTGTGCTTAAGGTTTGCCAAGAAAACCTTATTAATTCAATGTTTTCTGCACTAAGAGTTAGTGAAAAATACTTGCATCAATTTTTGTTTGAGCTGTTTTTCTTTTGTTTCTGCTTAATTATTGTAGGAGCGCAGCACGAACAAACTTGCAAACTTACCAATACGTAAGTGAATCTACAGAGAACTAATAACCCGTGAAACGTTTAGGTTGGGAAATGTTACAAATTATCTTTGAATAGGATTAATCGTAGCAGTAATTAAATTTCCAGCAACCTTAGGTTTCCCTTTTGTTTAATGCATTATCATTAAAACATCGCATTGTTACTATAACATACTTAATGAGCTCAATATAGCTCACTTCTGAGTCAACGTAATATTTGAGCAATTTAATGTTCCCCATGCTAATACGAGCACTGCTCACCATGACAATTGAACGCTACAATGTTCCACGTCGTTAATTCGAGTTCAATATAACTCACCCTGAGTTAGCGTAACAATTGAGCCCTTTAATGTTCCCCCATGCTAATACGAGTACTGCTCGCCATGATAATTGAATGCTACAATGCTCCCCGCGCTAATTCGAGCACTGCTCACCAGAGAATCTGCCTAGATTCCGTGCTTAGCTATTCTTCAACAAGGATCTTGCACTAATAACCCAAGCTGATCTTACAGCTCACCTATGAATTAACGAAATAATTGAGTGCCTTATTGTTCCCCATGCGAATTCGAGCTCAATATTGCTCGCCATGATAATTGAATGCTACAATACTCCACCTCGTTAGTTCGAGCTCAATATAGCTCACTCTGTTAACGAGCTTAATTAAGAGAATGATTTACTGTTTTTTCACCCACTATGCTAACACCAGTCTCTGTTTTTTTTTTCTATCAGATAGACTGCTAAAACAGTCATAACCAAAGCTAGCTATTTTAAATTAAAAGTGCAAAGATGATTCGGAGTGCTATTTTTAGTCAAGAAATGTTGCAAATTGTGTTCATTGACTAGTGTGAGGCGGAACAAAGGAGATTAGGAGGTATATGTTGTGATCGCGCAGATAACAAAAAAAAAAAATAGAATTTGTAGGTGGTGAACACGTCTCCCCAAACTCTTCTGTCTTCCAGCAACGTTTTCCTAACTCTCCCCTCTGGACTGGAGGCCCCCCTTTGTTTAAAATTAATTCTACAAAGATTCACATTTTTTTCAAAACATTAACCCAGTCGCGTGATGGACAGACAGACAGACAGACATACATCGAGAGGCGCTAAAACCATCACACAGTAATATTTATATTTGATAAGAGATGTAATGTAGATGGACTAAGTCATACTTTCATTTCATAACGTTATTTGGACTGCAGAAAGTTGATTTGCGTTACATTACAATGTGTTACAGAGAGCTAAGACTGTCACACAGCCATCAATCTTTGTTTTTTTCTGCTGGATCGAACGATCACTAATGGCTGATGAGCGCAAAGGAGGATGGTGAGTGAAAACTCGCGCTAGGGAGGGATACGAAGACCCTAACGAGACGGAAAGACGTTTCACTCATTCAGTATAAGAGTCTTGAACATTCTGTGACATTGTCTTGCTGTGATAACGCTGTTGTGTGTTACAAGGTCTGCACAGCAATAATAGGTGTAGGATGAAGAGGTGATGGAGATTGACGCAAACATTTCAATGATATTTATTTGGACAGCAGATGTGGCGATCACAGTTAACAAAAAAAAAAAAATTGTAGGTAGTGATCACGTCTCCCGCGTCGATGTGCCGACTTATTTTGGATTTTGTAACTAGCGCGTCATGATTGTAACTTGCTTAGCTAAAATGAATTGCGGGTTCAGTCCTTGACCCTTTATGTGTCTCTGCCCATATGACTGCCTTGTGTGATTGGACTGTTTAGCAGCACGCAGATAGTTCTTGACACACTATGCAACCCTGCATATAATGTAGAGAAGCTGTATAAATAATCAGGTAGCTTGTTAATCAGTGTTTGTCAAACTCCCAAGAGGGAAGCCGCCCAGGACTGCATTTGGAATTTGTATGTCGAGCTCATGGCACACCGTTGAAAAAGAACATTGTCACACTCAATGCTATGTCCCAGTGTGACAGGAGAGAGAGAGAGAGAGAGATGGTACACCCCATTTCCATCACTCCCCCCCTGTGTGAGGGGGAGGTATGTGGAACAGGTGGGGCCCGCTGACAGTACCTACATCTCCCTTTCCTTAACGAAACCACAGTGGATAAGGGAACCCCCGGCACTTCTGCCCGTGTAGGAGGAAGTAACGGCAGTCATTGCGCACCATCAATACCGTTGCTTGAGTGAGAAAAAAGTTAAAATATTCAGCAAAGAATGTAATAAAAGGCGCATATATTCTTTCTTTCACTAGCGAGAAAACGCAAACATTCCGGCTAAGGTGTGTGCTATGTCAAAACTCTCTCAAAGCAGTCCTCCAGACCCATGGAGTGTGAAATTACCCATGATAGATGCCGCTTGTTCCCTGACGAAGGGAGCTGAGGGGGAGGGGAAAATATAACCCAAACACCTACTGGAAATACTCTTCAGTTAGCCACTGAATGGTAGACAGTACACACCCCTCTGTAGACTTTGAAAAACGATTAAGGCTAATGGACCACATCCATCCCATGCAGCACCAACACCTCCTGGTCTGTCATCTATACACACCCCCATGCATTGTTACATAAAACAGACCTTCTCTGCCAACTGCTATATCCTCTCATTCACATCTTAAGAGTGTCTGCTCTCTCTCACCCTCCTCGACACTTCCTGCTGTATATGGCGGAACTATTCTCCTCATGGATCATCACCAAGCACAGCTGCATAGCTCGAAGAAAATGGACTTTGAAAAAACGATTAAGGCTAATGGACCACATCCGTCCTGGTGTTGCTATAACACCTCCTGCTCTGTCCCCTATACACCCCCTGTGCATTGTTACATAAAACAGACCTTCTCTGCCAACTGCTACTTCCTCTCATTCTGATCTTAAGAGAGACTGCTCTCTCTCTCTCTCACACCGTCTTCAACTGACTGTCACGTGCATGAGAGGGTGAGGAGGAGGCTGCATCATATAACCATACCTCCTTAATGCGAACACAGACCACTCAAGCATCAGGGCACAACATGGAGGAACCCCCATCACTCCAAGAAAATAATGGCTATCAAAAACCGCAAACCCATTCCACCCTCGCTTCTCAACCACAATGACCCTCCAACCCTCTCCCGCCAAGGGGAAGCTCCCCTCACCCCTCCCAACACCCCCTCAACATATCCGGCTATGTTGGGACCCTCCACTCCCTCTACATAACCTTACTTAGACTCATCTATTAATCAACTAGTATCTACACACACAGGATTAACTCTACGGCAAACACCCATACATATTCATCTACTTTTGTACACCCTATTCTACTCTTCTCCTCATATTCCTTACTCTACCAAATACACCACATAACCCCACATACTCTCCTACCCCCCCAACATGACCCCCATCATTTCCAACCGCGTAACCAGACACCGGACGCTCACACGCGTCCGACACATGCCAACATCCGGGAAAATCCCCCTACAACACTATGTGGCTACATACCTTTGACCCATCTGGAAAGCTGACCATAATAGGGACACCTGTCCAGATGGTGCGCACGGTTCTAGTCTCAATTTACGCTACTAACGCAGTTCTGATGTTAACCAGCCTCACATGTGCTGCAGATACAATTCTTTTCATGTGGGCTTAAGGAGACAGGTTTGTTGTGATATCAACTCCTAGATCTTTCTCTCTGTCCGTTTCATGAAGTATTTCATCTCCCATTCGGTATCCTTTGCCTGGCTTTCTGTTTCCTACCACCTAGTTGCATTGTCTTACATTTACTCGGGTTGAAGTTTAGTAGCCATTTGTTGGACCACTCATTCAGTCTGTCTAGGTCAATCTTGTAACCTCCTACTATCATCCTCTGTTTCAATCCTCCTCATAATTTTTGCATCATCAGCAAACAATGAGAGGAACGATTTTTACCCTCTGGGAGATCATTTACATATTTCAGAAACAGTATAGGTCCAAGGACTGAACCCTGCGGAATTCCACTGGTAATGTCTTGCCAATCTGAGGCCTCACCCCTCACAGTAACTTGCTGTCTTCTGTTGCTTAGGTACTCCCTTATCCAATGGAGTAACTTCCCTTTCACTCCTGCCTGCATCTCCAGCTTTTTCACTAACCTCTTGTGTGGTACTGTGTCAAAGGCTTTCTGGCAATCCAAAAATATGCAGTCTGCCCCACCCCTCTCTTTCTTGCCTGATTTTTGTTGCCTGGTCGTAGAATTCATTTAATCCTGTCAAGCAGGACTTGCCATCCCTGAACCCATGTTAATGCTGTGTTACAAAGTTCGTTCGCTCCAGATGTTCCACTAGCTTTTTCCGCCCAATTTTCTCCATCAGCCGGCATGGTATGCAAGTTAGGGACACTGACCTGTAGGTCAGTGCCTCCTGTCTTTCCTTCTTCTTGTATATCGGGACTACATTAGCCGTCTTCCAAATTTTTGGCAAATTCCCTGTTACCAGTGATTTGTTATACACTATGGAGAGTGGCAAGCACAGTGCTTCTGCTCCTTCCTTTAGTATCGATGGGGAGATTCCATCCGGGCCTATAGCCTTTGTCACATCCAACTCTAGCAAGAGCTTTCCTTACATATCCACAGGTAATCTCGAACTCTTCTAGTGGTTCCTGGTTAACTATTCCCTCTCTTATCTCTAGAACTTCCCTATGCTCTTATGTGAAAATCTCCTGGAATTTCTTACTCAGATTCTCGCACACTTCCTTGTCGTTTGTAGTGAATCTGTCTGCCCGTATCCCGAATTTCATTACCTGTTCCTTTACTGTTGTTTTTCTCCTGATGAAGCTGTGCAGCAATTTAAGTTGTCTTTGCCTTGCTTGCGATGTCATTTTCGTATTGACCTTATCCTTCTCTTCTCAACCAGACATATTCATTCCTGGCACTCTGGTATCTTTCTCTGCTCTCAAGAGCCCTGTTATTTCTATAGTTTCTCCACGCTTTTTTACTTTGCTGCTGAGCTAGCCTACTTCTCTTATTAAACCATGGGTTTCTGATCTGCATTTCGTTGATTTCCTTTTGGGCCGGG